>NC_068362.1:18383614-18541114 GCF_020536995.1 Dreissena polymorpha | reverse complement strand
ACTATTATTTTTCGGTAACTAATTTTCGAAGATTTTTGCGAGTCCGCTCAACCACGAAATCAAACGTTCAACGAACGTTTACGTCCGACTTATTTCAGACATTTTAATAAAATCTACGAATCGCTCTAACCACTCCACGAAATTGTATGTCTAGGAAATTAAATTAATCCACATTATCCGGGAGACGGTTGCAGCGAAATTGTGTTGTGTTTTAATTGGGCAAAATTCGATTTGCGCCAGTGAGGATTATATGTGTCTTGTTCTGATTAAACTGGGCATAATGCATGTGCGTAAACAATCGTCCCAGATTAGCCTGTGCAGTCCGCACAGGCTAATCAGGGACGACACTTTCCGCTTTTATGGTATTTTTCGTTTAAAGGTAGTCTCTTCGAAACGAAAATCAAGTTAAGGCGGAAAGTGTCGTCCCTGATTAGCCTGTGCGAACTGCAGCACCGGACTGAAGACGGCAAATATTCGTCTGCACCAAGTGGTAAAAAAATATTTCGAATGCGGGCAGGTCGACAAATACGACATCCAGAATCCGAAATATGTTGGAACGATGGAATAAAATTGAACTATGGCGCGACAACTTTGGCCAGGGCAGCCGGTGGCATTGCGATTACGTAGTTGTGAAGAAGAAAGGACAGGATGAACTGTTCACTTTCCCCATTTTGCAATGGATCAAAACGGACATACACTATATGTTCCGCTCAACAACGAAATCAAACGTTCAACGAACGAGTCCGCTCAACAACGAAATCAAACTTCAACGAACGAGTCCGCTCAACAACGAAATCAAACGTTCGACGAACGAGTCCGCTCAACAACGAAATCAAACGTTCAACGAACGTTTGCGTACGATGTCTATTATAATAAAAGCCGTGAATTTAAGATCCAACGACTATGCCGATCAAAAGAATCCACGAAATTTAGCGAAATTGTGGTGTTTTTTAATTGGGCTGAATTCGAGTGGCGCCGGTGATGATTATATATAATATGTAGATCAATGTAGACACATGTCCGAACAAGTAGTGCTAGACCTCGTTAGACAATCACGTTGCCTATCAATTTTCATTACGTTACTCCCCATTGATAGAGGGAGGGAAGTGGTGTCAGCAGTTGGGGGTATCCGACTGTTATGATACCCATGGGTGTCACTGCATAGGGCTTGTGCACTTTAATGTAGTTAACGTTAAATGTTTGTGTGTATACTAAACTTGCTGCCTGTCGAATAAAATGCACCAAAGAAGCATGCCCTTGTTAGTTACAAATACATTTTAAAATTGGTAAAGCTTTACAGAAAAACTAAAAACGCGAGTATAAAACCTACGTTTTAAACACTTTTGTGATTGTTCTAAGGTTTCAGCTGTGACACCAATTATTTACGATGAACGGGATTAAATTGCAACTTCATCGTGACAAAAAGTAAAAACCAAACACCGTTCCCATGTTGTTTTACTTTCACATCGATGACCAATCTTATCCTTGTTGATGCAGCTTTCTTTGAAAAAGAGGTCTGTGCAATTTGAACAATAGGATGTTGTCTAATACTTCCTGTTAACGTGATGGAGCATATTGTAATTTGAGTATTTCAATCGCCGTGTATGCTATTTTAAAGTGTTTGCAATTTTATATGGGCCGTGAAAAGGCTGTTTAATGCATGTGCGTATAGTGTCTTCCCAGATTAGCTCGTACAGACCGCACAGGCTAATCAGGGACGACACTCTTCGCCTAAACTTATTTTTGCTAAGAAAAGACTCTTTAAACGAAACATATCATAAAAGCGGAAAGTGTCGTCCCTGATTAGCCTGTGCGAACGTAAAAGGGTAATCTGGGACGACACTTTACGCACATGAATTAAACCACCTTTTTACAGAGCACGGCCCATATTCGTAATCATGCCCTGAATCAGTGTAAAACAAGTTGCGCGGTTATACTTTATTGCTATGGTGTTCGCCCAGAGATCGGAAAGTTCCAGTTCCGGTAGCGTTCTCATTCACAAGGACGCCAAATACTGGTTTTACTTAGGTGACGGCAAGAAGAGTAGTTAAATAAGCCACAGACGTTCGATAACAAGTACATAGATTATACCACATACAAATAGACAAAATAAAATAGATATAACATATATATTATGAATATAATATAATGAAAATATAAAGATATAGATTTTATTTAAAAACTAGATCGAATATAACGTGTAGATCGCAAAATCGAAATGTACATCGTACATAGCTGTTGCAAGTACGACTGATGCAACAAAGTATAGCTTTCTGGCGAAATTCGCTCACATTTAATACATGGATAGATTGCAAATGCGTGTTAGTTGCTTTTCTCTCTTATTCAGCCCAAGCAACTCGCTGAAGATTACGACCAATTTGTATTGTCTCCCTTTGTACATATGTAGTTCGACATTATAGGGCTTGGTACGCATGCGCATAGACATGAGTGGGCATGACACATTGTTGTGAGTTGCCCGGTGAGCGCTATATGGTAGGCACACGCGGGCACTTCAACTCCTCCCACAACACAAGGCCACACCAAAATCAAAACTCTTTCATTAAAATCTAAATAGCAGGAAATTGCTGCTGTGATTAAATCGTCCCAACTTTCGTTAGTCTTGCAATTAAATTAGGAGGGAGTGCTGGACACACCACGGGTCCTCTCATAACTCAGCCTCATGCACGGAACGACCTATAAACTTCGACACACACACACATACACACACGACACAAAAATGTTATATTTTTTTAACAAGGCGTTGAATTGGTCCCATTTAGCGTAGTGGGTGTAGTGTCTAATAACAAGTGCAGCAAGCGTAATTGCACATCAGCATGTACATGTATGTTGGAGCTGATTTCGTGATCAGAGCGCTATTTGGGTAGAGATAGAACTCCAGGAAAGAGGTCGCAATAGTGAAGATGTTCAAATAGTGACAGCTAACGGGATCATACATCTGCTGATCTGCATATTAAGTTAAACCGAAACATTCGTAAACATACAATAGAGATCAAGCAAAACATACATATTAACATGGCTCTGGGAAAACGGGACTTAATACATGTGGGTAAAATGACGTCCACAGATTAGCCGGCGCAGTCTGCACGCTCATGTATATATAGTACGGGTATAGTGAAACACTACAGGTCAATCAAAACACTAACACATGTGAGTTATATGTTTCATGTCATGCGCAAGTACTTAAAATGTAGGAATGTTATAACAACTGAAACTGTTTTAGGAGAGATATTCTTGTTAATTCCGCTAGTCTTGAATTTAACAGAAGTGCAACATATGAACTACTAATTTAATGTCCACGCCCCGATTATACCAATAATACGGGTACATTTATAAATGAGACATTAAAATAAATAACATGTATGTATTAACATCAATATGACGGTTAGCATCGTTGATTACTTTATAGGGATAATACCAAAAACTTGAGAAAAAAACGTATTAAATTTTATCAAAATCGTAATGATACAGGATAATATTCCGATAATCACGAGTCAAATAGCTGCTTACGGCAGACAAATAAAATACATATGTTCCATGAATGTGTGCGTGTAAGTATTTAGAATATATATAATGTATTATTCGCTTTGATATGTAAATGATGCAGGCAGATACATTGAATCAATGATAACGTCGCTTCACGCCTTTTAAGTACACATCGTCAGCATGCATTATTTGATATGTATTATTCAATATGTACTATTCAATATACATTACTCAAAATGCATTATTCACTGTTGATTGTTCGACATGCATTATTCGATATATATTATTTCTCTGTGAAATTTGATGCAAGGCCTTTTTATAAAGGCGATTGTAACCACTTATAAGAAAAAGTATAAGTTGTAAAATGTTTGCATATATTTGGAGTCAAATAATGGTTTTAACGTAAATAATTCAACAAATCAAAAATATTACACGAATACGGGATGAAGTACGTTCAAAACACTTGCCTCGCCTTTGAGAAGAGGTTAATAAAAACTGGTTAAAATGTTATTGAGGACCGGTAAATAATTAACCTAAAGAGGGAAAGCTCGAACACATATGTGTCGTGTTCTGAGAAAACTTGGCGTAATGCATGTGCGTATAGTGTCGTCCCAGATTAGCATGTGCAGTCCGACCAGGCTAATCAGGGACGACACTTTCCGCTTGTTTGACATTTTTTGTTTAAATGAAGTCTATTCTTAGCAAAAATCCTATTTAGGCTGAAAGTATCGTCCCTGATTAGCCTGTGCAGACTGCGCAGCTTAATCTGGGACGACACTTTACGCACATGCATTACGCCCAGTTTTCTCAGAAGACGACTCATATGATTCAGCGATTGAGAGGAAGGCCATATTTACAGTGGTTTCAAGTTTATATCGGTAAAAGATTTGCAGCAAACGTTGTGGGCAATTTGATTTAAAGAAGTCAAATAATAAAGTCATTCGGGTCTGTTGGCGAAAATGTTCTTTAACTTTCCTATGAGAAAGGTCAAAACCTGCGTTACATTTTTTCACCAAAAGAAAAAGATGCTCGCAATTTATATATTATATTATTCCACATTATTCCGCCCCCCCCCCCCCCCCCCCCCTCCAACTCTCTGTTTTAAAGCCAATTGAAGCAATATTAGTGCTTAAAATTGCGTGCTTTAGGGCAAATACATTATTTTTTATTAGCATTAATTTTTCTAACAAAATTGTTCATATTATGTTATAATAGATACAATGCTATAATTTGAACTACAAGTCAGATGTGTTACCTCCCGCAAGATTTAACTTTATAAAGTATTTTATGCCTAATTATTATATTTTTTTCGCAATATGGTTTTCATTTCACATTTCTGTTGTTTGTCTTTCTCTATTTAAAAGCCTATTGTATTAACAACTGCTTACAATTCCGTGCTTTAGGGCAAAGAAATTGGTTTTATCAGCATTCATTTTATAAACACAAATGTTCATATTATGCAAGTGTAGATATCATGCCTAAATTTGAATAAATTCTCGGATAATAAAGCAGGTATTTACCCTTTGGCAGATCACTTGTTTTCATGACGCTTGTCATTCTAATTTCGCTTGATAAATAACAATACATATGGGCCGTGCTCTGTGAAAAGGGGGTTTAATGCATGTGCGTAAATTGAAGTCCCAGATTAGCCACATTGCGCCTAAACTTGATTTTTACTAAAAAGAGACTTTCTTTAAACGAAACATATAATAAAAGCGGACATTGTCATCCCTGATTAGCACGTGCGGACTGAAGAGGCGGATCTCGGACGACACTTTACGCACATGAATTAAACCTCCTTTTTAATAAAACCGTATTAAGTCGAAATATTTATAAAAATTATAGCGTAAACTATAAATATAAAGTACAGGTAAGATGTGCTTCCCTCGCTATATTAAAACATTGTTTTTATTTCACATTTCTGCCATTTGCCTTTCTCTATTTAAAAGTAAATTTGATCAATTACTGCTAACAATTCCGTACTTAAAGTGCGTGACATTCAATAATTATGCTATTTCGCCATAATTTGACTGAGGTCATAAAGTATTGACTTCAAGGAATAGGCTTAAAAGAAACAAATGTACTTTGATTGTTATATTAATTATCGAGCGATTAACGTCTTCCACTTTTAAGAGATATGCGTTGACAATATTTTGACAATGAAATAATTGTGGACTAGATCGGTATATGGTTTAGAATTGAGGCTTGTGCAAATATCCGTCCGCCCACAAATCGGGTAGTTTTAGGGTTGAAGTCGAAAATTGTGTTTACATTAATACATGGAAAGAAATACTAATAATAGATAAGAGTATACTAAGGTATAAGCGTAAGGGCAGTTAAATGCGTGAAAGTTGTAAATTGACCGTGAAGGCACCATATGAACATGTTGCATGGATAGTTAAGTGTATGATATACAGTAAGGATTATATTAGTGATGTGTTTGCATACGCAATGTGTTTTTGTCTTTTGTCATTGTATGTTTTTGTTGTAATCGATATTTGACCTTTAACGGGTACAATGCATGAAAATATTAAATGGGTGGAGAACATGCGAAGTATGAAATGGATTAAGTATATGCATATTATACATTGTGATTAAGTGTGCCAATGTGGGTATGATTTATGTTCTCAAATACTTCTAATGACTGGATATGGGTAGAGATGATGGTTTATAGTGTTATATAGCGCTTATATAAGTGTGTCACCCGACGTGTATTTCACAGAGTGTATCGGTCAGATTTCATAATCGTATTATAAGGGAATGAGAATAAAATATGAAGTGTAAATAGAACGTGGGCACTTATCGTTTTCATCTACGGTCAATTGTTATTTAAAAACCTCAATGCCAGTTGTATTGGATCAACGTTTAGACCAGTCGATACATGTTCAGCGTTTTATTATACTTGTATTATCCTATTACATGCATTACGCAATAATTTTAAACCAATTTAAACCCAACGGTCTATAGCACTTTAGTACCTTTGGCAACCTTCCTGTGTGTAAGAAGACTGGGATAAGATACGCCATAATGGTGTGGACCGTTTTTGCTGGACCTTTAAATTAAATAAATACGCGACCTTCTTTTTTTCTATACGCAATCCGAGTGTCGAAACATTTAAATTTACAGCACTCTCTGCGTTAGTGCTCTCGCTGCCTCAATATGGCAGACCGTGTAGACTATGAATTTCACGTGCGCACTGGTGACCGGAAGTTCGCTGGTACGGACGCTAACGTCTGGGTAATACTCCACGGCGAAGAGGGCATATCAACCGAGGAAATGCGCCTCAGCAACATGTTCAAAGACGATTTCGAACAGGGTCAGCTCGATAAATTCCTCGTAAAGAAACAGGCCGTTTTGACGAACATCGTTAAACTTGAACTCTGGCGAGATAATTTCGGCTTCGGCAGCCAATGGTATGTCGACTACATTAAAGTCAAACGGAAGGACTTTAATAACGAGGTAACGTTTCCTATTTTCCGATGGATTCCCGCAAAAACGCACCTTATGTTTCGCGTCAATGACACGATGTTGCCCCAGGACGACCCGGAGGTCAGTCAGCGCTGGGAAGAGCTGAGGAGCAAGAGGGAGTCGTACTTAATGTGCCAGAAAGTCCCTGATGGCCCCTCACAGGTAATGTACTAGTCTACTAGATGGTTGTGATTGGTCTACACGTTTTAACCACGTAGATTTATATTTTGCAACATTCATGACCACAGATATACAACACAGACCTCTTAACTTGCATTGAATGTTTCATTGTCGTTATGTATTTGATATAAATTAAATTTTAAGTTGTTTTTATATAAAATAAATGTGCACAACCTTAATAACATATGGCAATAAGTTGTATAAAGTAAACACTGGGATGGTCGAACACTTAACTTGAAACGGTAAGCATTAAAACCCTGAAGATTTTTATAGGGCCGTTTAAAAAAATGGGGGTAATAAGGGAAGACAAGAGGCAAGCGGAAGGCGATAATGTTAGATAACCAGCCAGATAGCTTAAGCAAGTTTGGCCATTGAAATATAAAAGAAGCCAAAATTAAAAAGTTCTTGGAACTTATTATGGGCGTATTATCGCGACCATATTTGTTGAATTAGCAAGATTGGCCTTTGTATTATACAAAATATGGTCAAATTAAAAATGTCCGCTCGCTTACTCAAAATCAAACGGGTCATGGTGTAACTAGTGATGATGTGTCTTATCTTAATAACTCAGCCAAGTTACATAGCAAGCAAGATCGCATTGAGCTCGTCTGAATTATGGCCCTTGATTAATAAAATAATGGCAAAGTTAACCTTCAAACCGTATAAATTGGATTATCATAGAACTTGGAGATCATGTTTTTGGGGAGTATATAGTTTCACCAAGTTCGATAATCATCTTGATATTTTGACGATCTTCTTAATTTAAGTGTATTTTGACCTAACAATCATCCAAACTGACATTAATTACAGTTGTCCATTCTGTATTTATTTTCATATTTAATTTATAATTTCATATTTATGAAAAAAATATATTTAATGTAATAATCATCAATTTTGATCTAAATGATCTAGATCTTTAAAATGGCGTATTTTTTTTGTTGCAAACGGGTACTTTTTTAATTATGTTAAATATTCTAAATCATATTCCGTGTCCAGAATAACATATATTGAATTTACGTGTATGTTTATGCAGCGAATGTCTTGCTTGATGCAATATTATGGCTAAAATGAGTTCACGTCTGGTAACTCAATCCGCATGGCATGTTGATTATTAATTTCGCCACATCTAGGCAGTTTTGGCCTAAAACATCTGAAAACCTTAAGTCACTTACTTAGAAAACCGACTCATTTTCCGGTTGAGAAGGGTAATTTTGAGGCGTATTTTTATAAAATATTTTTACAACAGTTCGCATAATTGAAAAAGCAACTGCGCGTCTTTTGTTACTTGAAAGGGATGGTGTTTTAGCAACCGCCCTCATGACGAACTTCCATGGGGCACGCGATGTTCATGAACCACTCAATGTTAGGAATAATACTGGTTAGCGAGAAAAAAGTTGAGCAGTTGCGTAATCAGCTGATTCGTTTTTACTAAAAAGCACTTTTTATTCATTAGTTTTCTTGAAAGGCACGTCACCTTCTTTAACGTAACGTAAACGTTTGTGTTGCGATGCTGGAAATAGCCAACCATCTGTGAACTGCGGTTGAAATAAATTTGTTCTGAGCCGATCCTATCATCCTCCGGCTTTCATCGTTGTTTCATAATGTATCATACCATATCGACAAAGATGAGTCAGTATAACATATTAATATCACTTGTTCAGAAAAATGCTAATGTGCATAAAAGGATTTAAGAAATTCATAATTGAAATACTTAAAAGATTTTCCGCCCACGATGAATGCCTTTCACGCATTTAGCCTTACTCAAATATTGGTATGCACGTCTCGGGTGTTGTAATCGTTCAGTCACGTTAACAGAGGTGATTAGCCCCACCTTCGTCAGTTTCTTTAGTGAGACATCAAACGGCTAAAATTGTGGGCGTGAGTTTAATTTGAATTGTCGGCCAGTTCGCCTCGATTGTCTTGATTTTTACATCGCAGATACGGGCGGGCCAACATACCGGATATACTCTCGCCAACCAAAATACCGGTATCTGAAAAGAGTGTGGTCTGATGTCTTAGTTTAATAATAATATTATTATTATTATTATCAAATCGATCATGTCACTTAGTCATCATCGTCGTCAAGTGGTATCCTTTTGACATTACAAGGTTTTAACAGCGAAGTTTAAACTCTTACCCTGACTTATCTCGGGTTGTAAATTGATTACGTGGGGCCTAACCGCGAGCTTATGGGCTTAATCTGTGTTAGATCCCCTTTAAAATGACTCGCACGTTAAATATATGGGATCTCCGACCTTATATAAGATCGAGAATAAGAGGGTAGTAAAAAGTAAGCTCATATTTGCATATTTTAAAAGTGGAGCTCTAATTCCCTTGGGGACATGCTCATTTATGTGTGCATTTAAAGGTATATCAGGTAGTAATTATTACCAAATACCCGATACGTTGTAAACAGAAACACGTATTGGGCCAACGAGTGAGAAGAACCCCCTCATTTCCCCACACATACACAAAAATAAAATAATTCGTGAAATAAAACATAAATGAAAATAGTGAGTTATGATCGTGTAAACGGTTTTATAAAAAAAAGGCGTTACAGGCAATGCGTTAACTCCTTGTGTATCTGTTCATGTATTGATATTTGTAAAAAAAAAAATCAAGGAAAACAGAATATCTCTTTCGACATGTACTGAGCATTAAGTGACAAGTTGTATTATAATCTATTAGGATGTCCGGTTTGAGTGATCAGCCATACAGCCTTTAGATACAGTCATTAAACTGCGAGTGAGGATATGCCTAACAAGAAATATCTTTAAAAAAGATATACGGCGTAAATAGTTTAATGAATGAGATCAAGGATAGCGAATGTCTTTTTCTGTGCAGTTCTTAGCTGCATCACACGCAGTACGGGATGTTACGGGGAGTTTTCGCGGCTTATTTTACATTATAACATATTGCTGGTTATAAACCTATAGATACAAAACAGAAAACCAAAAGAAGAATGGAAGTGAAATTTAAACATATGAGTCAACCGGCCACACGAGAACAAACCTGTTTTAGTGGTCTATCGGGCATTGCTATTTGATTCGATTATTAACAGTATCGAGAATCATCGTGCTCATGCTTAAAGTGATATTATGGGCATTTTGCACTGTTGAATTGAGCTGAAAAGAATTAACAGGTCAAAATAGTTAGTTAAAATGTGGTTACTGATCAATTATCTGCAACTCACCTTGCTACCAGTTGTTTATAAAAATATATTTTATATTCGATATTCTTACGTGACCCACCCAGTCCTGTAAGCCGAAATGATCCGTAAAACAATATTGTGTCTTTGTGTCGTATGAACAAATCTGCACTAAAACTAAATTTAGGTTCAACTCGTAAACGCATGATCAGTTGTCAAACGAAAGTACGGTTAATATTCAAATGCATTATTTTTCTCTTTCTGGTATATTGTTTTAGTATGTTGATGCTGCATTAATTACTATAAGTGTATATGAAGTAGAAACATCAACAATAATCAACGGTTGCGATAGACACCTATAAACTGTTACATGCTCATAATATCACTTTAGTACATTAGACAATATGGTGGAATAATTATTGTTAAATTTATTAAAAATAATATTTATCATTGTATTGTTGAAAACACATTAAGAATCTATTATTGACATACCATAATTATATTGCTGAATATCTTCTTTTAACATATTTCTGGTCTAAAGAAAATTCCAGGTCACCTAGTTCACGGATAGCGTCTTTATTATATAACGATTATTTTACTGACCGCGAACTCCGGTGAATTCTTGTATATAAACTCTGAATGTCCGCGACTTGACCCGAAACCTCGCGGGTTGAAATGCAATTCTTTAAAGTGAGGCCTCGCTTCCACTGCTCTTTATACTTTTACATGTTAACATGTTGACAGGAATATGGAAGTAAGTACTAAATATGAGAACATAGCCTTTTAAGTATAAACGCTTTTGCGTTGGTAATACTCTGAAAATAAAGGGTGTACGCACAAACTGTATTGATGTCGAGAATTGAGTGTAAAACTGTTCTATCTATTAAGCCTTTTCATTAGAGATAAAATTGTTTCACACAGTAAAACAGTGTTACAAAGACGCGGATATGTTTCCAATGTTCTGGTGGTATACTCAAATCAGCCAATGGAATAAATGAAGTGTATTCATTCGTACCTAGCCGCGGGAAATTTTATTTGAATTTTATTGGACACTTACAAAGGTCAAGTCAGGGTGAAAAGCTGGCTTATGCAGCTTACGCCGAAAAAAAGGAAGCCCAGTCGTGTATAGCTGCCATAATATAACCATTAACTTGCAATACCAACCATCATGTACGTATTTAGACGTATATGACTAAACCGTACACCCATCGCTGAATGCGCCAATAATTTGCTCGAGAAACAGTGTTTCATCTGACACCGGTGTAGCCTCGATGTATGCCATCGGCACAATGGATTTTTCTTTTCACCGTTTAAATGAACAAACTGTCATCAACTTGATATACGGTTAAATACAAGAGTTGGCGTAAACTACTTGTTGCCCAGTACCCGCCCTTCAACGTGGTCATCATGCATATCATCGGCCCGATGTGATCCGGTATGAACAATTCCAGGGCACGCTGATTGTGGTTTGGCCACCTGTATTTCTAGCTCACTCATGTATCCCTGCGTATCTTATTATTTTTGTATTATAAACACTATACGTACAACTGCATTTTTGTGCAATACATCGACGGAAGTTCCACGAATCGCAGAAATTCCTGTAAGATTACTTATCTGGACACATCTGGATTTTGGTTGCGCAAAACAGTTACAGCTCGTCAGAAAATAGTTTATATAGTTAGGGTGCAGATATTAATCAAGTGGTAAATGCTAATCAGGTACGTGTAGTTAATACACATACCTGATGCTAATTAAGGCGCAATTAAAGGCCAGACATTTGCAGCTCGGAAGGTATCGTTTACATTTATAACGCCTAATGTAAGCTAAAAGTGGAAAAGAAACAAATTTTTTTAAGTTCATTAACGAACTCGAATAATGTGAAACGGTAATTAATTTTACAATGCACTTTTCCTGGAGAAGACGGAGAATAAATAGGTACAGCTAGACGCATATATAACTAATATTATAAGTGAAACCGGACAAAAGTTATTATCTGGCATGGGATTCAACGTGAACATGTATATCAAACTGTCCTCCAACAATGGCGGACACACAAGCGACAATTTGTTGGACTGATTGCTTTAGAAAGTACATCGGAACATATCAAACGGGATAATTCAAACGACAAAAGCTAAGCGACAAAAGCGAACGGATTCGGTCGATTTCCTCGAGGTGTGACGAGATGAAAGTTGCGGTCATAAATTACATCCGGGTCACTGATAAGTCGTCTGCGAAGGAATATGTCTTCCCATATAAACACTGCCTCAAGTTACAAGTTGTTCTGTTTGATAGAAGCCTCTCGCAATATTTCCCGAATAATCCGACTTAAAAAAGAAACGAAGGACCTATGAACTTGCGATCCAATCCTCTTGAAAAATGACCCAATCCAGGCGAGTGTTTAACAGTTTAACATATTAAGTGGTCTTTTGAGGATTCTGATTCATTTGTAGATATTTAAGAGAATCAAACAGTGAATACACGTTTTACCTTTTCTTGCCGTATTGATTGGTTGCCTAAGGCTACTATTCCATCTGTCCGCATCCGTATCCGCATCCGTATCCGCAAAATCATAATACGGACGCTATATTCCATTTATCCGCATACGTCGAACGTATCTTTCTTTTTTGGAAAAACTTCTGAACTGAAAACATGCATGCAGAAGAATCGTTTTCCCAATTTGTGTTAATTGGTGCTGCTGTTGCTCACGCGAAGAAGTGTAAACGTAAACCAAAGCACAGGTGGTGGTAGTTCTGGCTTCCATAACTTTAAATGTCGCTTTTTATGATTTTTGACTGGCGCGACTTTATACAGGTCTGTCAATACTATATAAACTGTACGCTGAAGTTTCTTTAGCTAAGGTGGTGGGCACGTGCAATAGTAAGAAATCGCCAAACATTTGGAACTTACAACCATTTACTTAAAAAACTTGAACTTGCTGTTGAGGAGTTTAAAGGTTACTTTAGACTAAACAAACAACAATTTGGATACATTCTCTCTCTAGTTGAAGAGTTTATTTCAAAGAAATCGGTTACAAGACAGACCATTGGAGTCAAACAACGCCTAGCTATTTGCTTGCGGTAACTATAAATATTTTGTTTGTGTCAATAATTTGAATTTTATATACGTTTATTCAACTTTTAATGTACTTACATATTGGCAACGTAAACTTAATCAACACTCATAAGCATAAAACAATAACAAATGATGCATATAATGTATTTAGAAATAAAATGTTCTCGAAAAGACCTGTGTTTCACTGTACTTGAGACATTAAACGAACAAAGAAAATATGTCACTTTAATTTGTCACAAAATTGTGGACAATCGCTCGTTTTACTGTAAGGTTTCCATAGCAGCGCTCAAAATGTTAAGTCCTGTTTGTTGTCCGCCGGTCTGATTGTCCTGTGCGTGTGCCACAGGGTAGGCCACATAACTAGCTGTGGACATCTGCTGGAAACCATGCTCTTGGTTAACAGATGACAATAACGATTGTTGTAATCTATGATCAGGCACGGGCTGGCTGTAATTGTTTAGACCTGTAGGATATGTAGGTGGTGACAAAATAGCGTTCGACTCCGCGTTATACAAGTTAATAGAAATCTGTTACTGGAGCCATGATTGCCTTTCTTTGGACAACTGTTTGGTACAAAGTGCACACTTTTCATTATATGGATAAAACTGAAAATTATAATTGAGATAATTGGTATGAAGGACAAGCATGAATTTAAGTAGATATAAGGTACAAATCATCATTCTGTCTGTAAAAGAATAAAAATGGTAAAAACCTGAAACATCATCTTCTAGCGCCTTTGCTATACTTTTCCAAACATTTGAGGTAAAATCTGAGTCACGATATGAAGAACTGCGTTGATTGTATAGTTCCAGGTAATTTTTCACCTATTCGATAAGTTTTTCGGTTGATTTTTGAGATGACAGCTTTCCCCTCATCGTGCTAAATGCCGTCCGTATCTCGTCTGCACCCGCATTAGAATGCTCAGTTGAGCGTTCTTTTGCGGATACGGATGCGGATGAATGGAATAAGCGCAGTGCATTTCAACTGGTTCTATTTTATTTGCGGATGCGGATACGGACAGATGGAATAGCAGCTTAAAAGGTTGGTGTCATTAACTTCAGCCGACGTATAGTTGTTTCCAGGGGCATAGCTAGCATTTTTTTAACTGTAGGCCCGGCTATGATACATAAAAACGAGGGGTCCTCCCCCTGATAATTATTAAATCCTATAACGCCTGTGGTGAGATTCAAAGCATATCTAGACAAATAAAAAGATAATAAAATATAAGACTCTGGCTTTTTTTCTTTGATATTTTACTGTTTAATCTCAATGTCAGAGAACAAAATTTTGTTTTTTGTTCGGCATCAAGGGACCGAACCAACCCGGATTCAGTCAATGTCTTGGGATACGGGAGCAAGTGCTCCATTTTAAATTTCCGCGGTCATAAACATCATTCGGAATGTTTCTTAGAATTCCAACGATAATCGATTACACCTTACTGTAGATTTGAAGGGGAAACATGTAGACCTACGTGTAGATCTATGTAAACTTGTAACAGCAAGGCACGTGAAAAGAAGCGAGCTAGAATCTATGCACATAGAAAGAAGTAGACTTAAAATTGGAAGATATGTCTTTTGAATCTATTATCTGAGGATTATGTCAATATGAAATGCAGATTTCTAACCCCCTCCCTCCGGGTCAACATGTCAATGCATTTTTCGAAGTTGGAGCGTTTTTATTTTTTTCATGTTTCAAAAATAATTGTAGGCCCGGGTCAGTTGTGCCTAATAGCAGCTACGCCCCTGATTTCAGCCTGATACACGGCCCTTAATCACGCGCGCCACCTCTTTTTTGAGATGCATTAATAAATGAGCCAATGCAACTTCCGAGGTGGCGCCCAGGCCCGGATGTTTTGAAATTTAACGGATAATTTTACAGTGTGAATAGGTGTAATATGTTTTTCAACACATTTCGCAAAATTTAAAAAAATCTGCCAATGCAGTGCGATACAGGGGTTATAAATTCATGTAAAAATGTACAGAAACATACAATCACATCCCATTTAGAAACGTGAAACCCTTTATAAGTTGTGGCATGGTAGAATTCGTACAAGCAAATTGATGTCTTTTGCCTGTGTGACGAGCAAATTCCCTGCCAATTAAATCGCTCATTTAATACAAAACACAATTGCTTTAAACCTGTACAAGTTAATGCGTGCACAAAATCATCGGCATCTAGCTGATCTAATAGATAAATTTGCAATTTTCAAAAAGAGATGGAGCCAATGCCAAGGAGGTGGCGCTCAGATTAGGAGGTGGCGCCAATGCACTTTTATAGCTATTTTACAGTGAAATATTTTAGTGTTATTTAATACTTATTTCGTGAATTATCATACTGTATACAAATATTGATGTTGATGCTTTATTTTGAAAATGTTATACATTAATACATTGGTTTGATTGAGTATTACAAATTTTTGGTATACATGACGTACAATATGTTTTATTCATGTTGGTGACTTCTTAATTGAGTTGATCACTTATTATTTAAAAAAACTACATCTTATTATAGATCGTGTTTATGTTCTGTAAAGATTTGGGCCTTCGTATGTACATTGAAAAATAAATGTAATATAACAAATAACATTATCGATCAAATCTACATCATGTGATAATGTCATTGCGATACAACTGTTTATTGATACATCCTGCATTGGCGCCACCTCCTATCATTAGCGCCGCCTCCTAAGCATTTGCTCCATCTCTTCTGGAAAATGCAAAATTATCTACTACGTCAGCAAGAAGCCAATATTTTTGTGCATGCAGCATCTAATGTATCTTGTACACAATCATTTGATGCTGTTAGCGATTTATTTGGGTCGACATGTTCTCGTCACACAGGAAAAACTCATCAAAACGCTTTTTAAAACTCCACCATGCCACAACAAATAATGCGAATTATGTTGAAAAAAACATATAAAACCTAATCACCCTGTAAAATTGTCCATGAAATTTCAAAACATCCGGGCCTGTGCTCCGACTCGGAAGTTGCATTGGCTCATTTATTAATACATCGCAAAAAAGAGGTGGCGCGGGTGATTAACGGTCGTGTGATAGTGTTATGAACCACATCGCGGTATCGAAAGTCGGTGATTGAAATGATGTCAGCTGTTCTGGGTGTCTTTCCAAAGGAACCAAGCACTTGTTCTCACTAGGAAATTGACACAAGATTGAGTCTATGCAACTGTCAAGGTGTTTGATGTAATTTATCCAAAATTAGTAGGTTGAACCCATGGAATCAACTGTTATCAGTGAAACAATTGATGGGATTTATTATTCCAGTTGTGGGTCACAAGTCATAGTTTACAAGTATTGGTTCACCAGTCATGCTTCACAAGTCATCTTTCACAAGTCATGGTTCACAATTCATAGTTCACAAGTCATGGTCCACCAGTCTTAGCTCATAATTAATGGTTCACAAAGTGTGGCTCACCATGAGTTATGGTTACAAAACCATGGTTCACCAGTTATGGTTCACAGGTCATGGTTTATTAGCCAGGCTTTACAAGTCATGGTTTACAAGTTATGGTTCACAAGTTTTTGCTTACAAGTCATGGTTCACAAGTCATGGTTCACCAATCTTTGCTCACAAGTCATGGTACACTAATCATGGTTCACCAGTCAGGCTTCACTAGTCAGGCTCACCAGACATGGTTCACCAGTCTTTGCTCACAAGTCATGGGTCACAAGTCATGGTTCAACAGTCTTTGCTCACAAGTTATGGTTCACCAGTCATGGTTCACAAGTCTTGGCTCACAAGTGGTGGCTCACAAGTCGTGGTTCACCAGTCTTGATTTATTCTTTATTTTACCCCTTTTTAAAGTATACCATATGTGACGATATTCTCGTGAACTAAGTTTTGATACGGAAGTTGTCCTAAATGAGACTGCAGTTATCTCGTGTTACCAACTTTCATTATATTTTGTACCGCTACCTCAGGTTTTCTTATATATAAAGTACAAAATACAAGGTTCGCAGCGTAGATGGCTGAGTAGTTTTAGCATTAGACTTATTATCCAAACTTCAGGAGCCCAGGTGTGAGTAAAAAAAATCTTTTTAAAATTGTATTCTTGAATTATTCTGGAGTTTTTAGTTCCAATGTTAACATTTATCAAACTTAAGCATTTCATGACAAATTTCAAAACATGCCAAAATCTGTGAAATGGTTTCTTTAAATGACCTTTACTATCTTCTGTCTTAATTGAACTGGGAAGCCCTAGAAAAAGGACGACAAAACAATCAACTGCCCATTTAAAGATATTTTAACCGTTTCTTATACCTTGGCACTGTTCTAACCTGATACTTGTATATTGTGATGAATGTAACTCGTGTCGTAGCAATAACCACATACCAATAATCGAGACAAAACTCAGTTGTGTGGGTCCTCATTTCAGCCCCCTTGACTATCCATGCCTGGAAAAAGCCCACAAGAAATGCAACTAAAGAGCTTTACATATAGCAACATTTTGCAAATGGGTAAATCACAAGATTGCAATTACTTTTAAAAATGTACATAAAACATCACACATGTTTGTGTTTATCAATTAACTTGAGTTAAATGGTGTTGTTGTTGTTGATGTTAGTGTTGTTGGTGGTTTTGTTGTTGTTCATGCTGTTTGATTTGGTATTCATTTTATGGCTACTGTAAATTTTGCTGTGAAGTGCGCATAGCATTCCAAGTATTTCATGTAGTGCTTTATTATTTAGGCGTAAAAAAAATAATTGTTTGTTTCCGGTGGCCGGACCCTACCTAATTTTTTGCCGCCGGTCCTAATCTTTTTTAGCCCAAAATTAAAAATACAAAAAACGACTGCGTATTTTTCGGCGACGCTCAATAAACTGTATACGTTATCCGCATATTATTTTTATTGTTATTGAAGCGCACGTGGTAGCTGGCCAATCAGCATTGAGTTTGCTCACACATAATATTGGGTCATTCATGCGCAGACACTGTACACTTGGAATAAACAGTTGATCTTGTCGTCTGCCAACAATATAGCGGCCGATGGCAAACGTCGTATTTAAAGATTAACGAATCAAAAGAAGCGTAACAATAAATAAATTGTTTCTAAGCTGATTACTTAACACCTTTCTCCCGACTATCGATCTGAATTAAAGGATGATAATTAAATAATTAGTTCTATTTCGACGATGTTACATCTTTCTGCTGATTATCGTTTGAAATTAAAAGGTGATAATTAAGTTGTTTTTTACCAACAAAAAATGCTATTGTAAAGCAATATGTCAACCAAATTGTATATTTGCTAGGTTTTGCAATGTCTGCAGTCAAACGATATGCACATTTTATTTTATGTGCAAAACGCGTACAATTTTTCGGAGTGTGGTTTTCAGATACATTATTTTTCGTCGATGATAATTTATTTTCGAAGTTCTTTATAGAATAAATAGAATGACGAATACACATGCGGTGATACGGACGGTGTGGTTTATAATATTTTAAATTGTATTCACCTGAAAATACAATTGAAAAGACAATAAAAAAAGAACAATTAGTAAGGGTTCTGAATGGGGTGGGGGATCTGCCCTTTATTTCTGTTGGGTTCCTGCGGCTGTGGTTCCAAGACCCCCGGCCTAATTTTCAGGATTTCAAATTTGGAAAAATCAACACCCCTATTAAATGTACATCTATAAAATAACTTATGTTTGTACTTTGACAAGTACCATACTAATTATTTCTATATTGAAAACTGTATGTTACATTATGATATGTGATATGCCCTTGTTGTCATTAAAAGAAATATAAACAAGTTGATAGTACATCATCCAAAAATAAAAAACTGGTTGGCTCAACAAAATTTTGGGACAGCGCTATAATATAATCTGAAAATGTGGTCCTTTGAAAGCATAAACTGCATCCAAGAAATATAATAGCACACCCAGTTTGACTGGGTCTGTTCATGGTGATAATGTTACATGCAACACCACTCCCGTCCCCCTTGCACGGCTTTTGGACTATGTAATATATTATAAATTATGAATAATATAGTATACACTCCTTGATCCCAAAGGAACAGAAAGTATAACAACACTGAATCCCTATAGACACTGAGGGTCAAGCTTACTGCGCCTTTAGTTATGCCTTTTATTGGTTATAAAATGGACTATTAAAGTTGTTGCCAGAAGTCAACATTAAACTCGGAAATAAGGAAAGCAACAAATGCATAATTAATGAACAGCAAGTTTTTATTTCATAAAAGCATTTAAATTTATTGTACATACAGTTGTACACACAAAAAATGAGAAGAAGATGCACTATGTACGACATTTTCTAAAAAAAAAATATTTTAAAAAATAAAATTATTTGCCTACCTACCTACCCTAATTTTTTAGGCCATGTCAGTGAAAACAAACATAATTTTTTGTTAGGCCTTATTTTAAATATTAAATTGAATGAAATACATTTTACAAACAGATTACTTTTTAGCTCACCTGTCACGAAGTGACATGGTGAGCTTATGTGACCGTGTGATGTCCGGCGTCCATATGTGCGTGTATGCGTGTGTGCGTCCGTCAACAATATGCTTGTGTAGACAGTAGAGGTCACAGTTTTCATCCAATCTTTATGAAATTTTGTCAGAATGTTTTATCTTGATGAAATCTGGGTTGGGATTGTATTTGGGTCATCTGGGGTCAAACACTAGGTCACTAGGTCAAAAACTAGGTCAAATAATTGAAAAACCATGTGTAGACTATAGAGGTCGCAGTTTTCATCCAATCTTTATCAAATTCGGTCAGAATGTTTATCTTGATGAAAACTAGGTTGGGATTGTATTTGGGTCATCTGAGGTAAAAACCAGGTCACTAGGTCAAAAACTAGGTCAAATAATAGAAAAACTTTGTGTAGACAATACAGGTCGCAGTTTTCATCCAATCTTAATGAAATTTGGTCAGAATCGTTATCTTGGTGAAATCTGGGTTGGGATTGTATTTGGGTCATCTGGGGTCAAAAACTAGGTCACTAGGTCAAAAACTAGGTCAAATAATAGAAAAACCTTGTGTAGACAATAGAGGTCGCAGTTTTCATCCAATCGTTATGAAATTTGATCAGATTGTTTATCTTGATAAAATCTGGGTTGGGATTGTATTTGGGTCATCTGAGGTCAAGAACTAGGTCACTAGGTCAAATAATAGAAAAAACCGTCGACAATTTGTTTGTGTAGACAGTAGAGGTCACAGTTTTCATCCAATCTTTATGAAATTTGGTCAGAATGTTTATCTTGATAAAAACTGGGTTGGGATTGTATTTGGGTCATCTGGGGTTAAAAACTAGGTCACTAGGTCAAAAACTAGGTCACTAGGTCAAATAATAGAACAACCTTGTATAGACAATAGAGGTCGCAGTTTTCATCCAATCTTAATGAAATTTGGTCAGAATGTTTATCTTGATGGAATCTGGATTGGGATTGTATTTGGGTCATCTGGGGTTAAAAACTAGGTCACTAGGTCAAATAATAGAAAAACACTGTGTAGGCAATAGAGGTCACAGTTTTCATCCAATCTTTATAAAATTTGATCAGAATGTTTATCTTGGTGAAATCTGGGTTGGGATTGTATTTGGGTCACCTGGGGTAAAAAACTAGGTCAATAGGTCAAATATTCGAAAAACCTTGTGTAGACAATAGAGGTCACTGTAGTTTTCATCCAATCTTTATGAAATTTGGTCAGAATGTTTATCTTGATGAAATCTGGGTTGGGATTGTATTTGGTTAGTCAGGTTAGCGATTCAGGGCCATCATGGCCCTCTTGTTATATATTTTAATTTCATACATTATTATAATACATGATTTTACCATGTTTAAGTACTGAATAAAATAGACAGAATGCCATGATCAAAGCTGGATAGGGACAAGAACTTACTGTTGCTTTTATTAAAACATTTTTTTTATTTTTCGGAAATCTTCAATAGGGAATTATACTCAGAAGGCTGTAATTTGTAAAAAATATAAACCTGGTACTTTTTTTAATTGGGAGTGAGGCATTAAGTAAATTTGCATATATTGCATTAAGTGTTTGGCATTTTTGCTTCTCTGATAATAAAATCCCATATATCCTATAACAAGTTCATTTTTGCTATTATAAATAGAAAAAAACATGCAAAGTCAATTTTAAATACCCAAAATGTGTTTTTAGTCATGATAACCTTGTATAAGTCCCCCCGCAAGCAATATTTATTATCACTCTTATGAAAAGCCCACCTCCCTGGTCATGTGACACATTTAACCTGCAGTTAAGGTTGACAAACTGTTATCAATGAGCCATGTCCCGTTTGTATTGGGCTGGAGGTATGTGGTGGTAGTGTCGCTTGGTCAATTTAATTCAACATTTTAGGATTAGACAGTGGTATATAAATAGCATAGTGTGACTTGACAAGTGGAGATGAGTGGATTTTCAACCTAAAGTAGGACATTTTGACTATGCTGGAATAATTTTATTTCAGTGGTTATTGTTAAAAATATATAATTGCAGCGTTAGTTTTATGTAAGAATATTGTGGATCAGTTTTGGTACTAAAAGTTTAATGATAAGAACATTGTTACATTCAAAATGTGATTTATTGTGATAAAAGTTTTGTGGTATTGGATATTAGAATACTGAATATTTGTGAATATTCAAGAACATCACAAAATGGGTGCATGTTGTGGAAAGGACAACGCTGAAATAATTATTTATGTAAAAACTGGAGATAAGAAAAATGCAGGCACTGATGCCAATGTGAAAATTAAATTGCATGATGCTAATGGTCGCACAACTGGCGATCTTGAGCTCGACAATTTCTTCCGCAACGATTTCGAAAGTGGACAGCTGGATGAATTTAGGATAAAGGATTTAAAAGTGAAAAACTTTGATGGGAATGTTTTAAAAGTGGAGTTCTGGAGAGACAATGCTGGACTTGCTGATGATTGGTATGTGGAGAAAATCGAAGTAAAGAATCCTAAAACTGATGACATTTTTGTGTTCCCAATATTCCGTTGGATCAAGCCTGATTACCACTATCTGATCGAGCACTTGGACACATCCCTTCCTCAGTTCGATCACCACCAGGACCAGCGTCGTCTAGAGCTGGAAAGTAAACGGGAAACCTACCAGGTGACCCAGAAAGTGCCAGATGGACCTGCGCAGGTAGACTCAAAACAGTCACTTTTAACCAATTACCGTCAGATTCTGCATTATGACTTAATGTTTGCAGGCACTTAGAAAATCCAAATAAATGTAAGACCTTTTTTTCTAGATTCAAGATTTTAAGGCTTCATTTCCAACCATTAATATACAGATGAGCAGCAAACAGCATACAATTACTTGAAGGCTGTTCTGGTTTTATGCTGATTGCATATATAACCATTTTCTTGCGGGAAACTGGGATAATAGCTTCACAAATTGTCAATCATGTAAAAGTATGTCAGTGTGTTCTTTTTTATTTATCGTTAAATAAATAACACTTTTGGTGGACAGGAATGTCACATAATTTTTTATTGGCCAATTAACCATGATAATTCAGTTATTATGCAATTATAGATAAGTGTTATTAGTTTAACAAAGATAATAAAAAATATGTCAGGAAAATCTGAACCGGCACTTTTCAAATATTGTGGTGCAGGTTTACTAAACTTTGTGAAAAATCTTACTTGTATTCAACACTAACCTTAAAACCTTCATATTATAGCTCAAGGATTTTCTGGTCAATTTTGTTTCATGCATGTTTGCTACAACTTAAAGTTTTAACCTTATAGTTTGTTATCACTACTACAGTGTTTGTGGATGTCTATTATATATGACTGGCAAAAATGTCAATGCAAATATATAGCACTGAACAATTGTAAATCTGAATGATGATGATTCACCAAAACAATGCACTCCATATTTTTCCAGTGATTTCATTCCATAAACAAAATTATGTTTTGAAAAAAAACACATGCCTCTTAAGCCCCTTTTGAAGCTTTCAGGCGAGAGTTTTTTTTATTTACTACAATGAAAATAAAAAATTTAAAAGTGACTTGTGCACAGATTTGTGTCTTTTTTCAATTTGATATTACATGCCTCAATTTGACTGATTAAAGGAATAGGAGATATCACATATAAAAACATATGCTTTTTATTTTAGCTCATGTGAGCAAACCATGTGTTAATACAAATACAAAGATATTACTACTCCAATTTATTTGTCTCATGCTTGTAAAACTGTACTGGTATTTATTAAAATAATGATAAATCATAAATGAACACACATTTTTATTTTAAGTGAGTGGTTTTATTTCTCTCTATTATGTGTACTTGTCTTTTTTTTTATAGCATTGACAAATAATAAATTCACCAATCGGGGAAATAATCCCTTCAATGCTGTCTAAATGGATTAATATTTGTACATGTAGTTACAGAGACCATACTTTACTTTATATTTATATTTATTATATATATAATAATATAACATATTGATGACAATATTTATTTACAAAAATCAGATTGCAAAAAAAGAACAATATGGGTATATTATAGCATTATTCTTAATTTAAGCATTATTTGTCCCCTACCGGTTTCACCGGAGGGGACCTATGGTTTGCGCTGTGTGCGTCTGTCTGTCTGTCTGTCACACTTTTCTGGATCCTGCGATAACTTTAAAAGTTCTTCATAATTTTTCATGAAACTTGAAACATGGATAGATGGCAATATGGACATTATGCATGTCATTTCATTTTTTTCCCTATGTCAACAATTCTGGTTGCTATGGCAACTAATAGACTAGAAATACTGCTTAAAATGGTGGTTTTCTGGATCCTGCGATAATTTTTAAAGTTCTTCATATTTTTTCATGAAACTTGAAACATCTTCATATTTTTTCATGAAACTTGAAACATGGATGGAAACATGGATGGTTTGCAATATGGACATTATGCACGTCATTTCATTTTGAGCCTACGTCAAAAATTCTGGTTGCCATGGCAACAAATAAAAACAAATAATCTGACAATGGTGGAATTTCTGACAATGGTGGAGCCGGTAGGGGACATACATTGCTTGGCAATAGTCTTGTTACATGTTTATCTATTATTACGTAACATGAACAATTGAGTTTAAAAATGTATGCTGATAAAATCCAATTTCTTTGCCCTAAAGCAAAATAACTTAATAGGATTGTTGTTGATAATTTAAGTGTGACTTAAGTAGAGCTTTTTAGTTAACAAATATGCAAATCTCTTAAATCAAGAGGGTCAATGATTCAGATCTAAATATATTTTTGTGGGCTGGGTATCCATCATCATTATAACCTGAAACTGAATTACACAGGATTCCCACTAGCGAAAAAAGTTTCTGCCTCTTAATTTTGCTTTTTCTAAAATGTTTTCATTTTAAATGTAATTCATTGGCACTTAAGAACCTATCCCCTTATTGTTATATTGTATTTCCAATACTTAGAAAACTACAGTGATTTTTTTTGCTTTAATTTGTTCCAGCCTGTGCCATTTGAATTGGGAAAATTAGCGCAATAAACCGTGAAATTGGGAAAAATAGCGCGATAAACCATGAAATTGGGAAAAATTAAGCATTATAAATAGGATTATAAGTAACAGAAGTGATATTGTTTTCAAGTGCATGTTCAGGGAGTTTTCTAGAAAAGGAGTCTGGTCAAATTGGGATTTTTTTTAATCAATAAAAGTGGCAAGTTTGGGAATGATTTATGGACAAAAATGACTAAATTCAAGTTATATATTTTGTAAGATGTATAAAAAATAAAGTTGAGACCTAGATTTAAGAAATCATAATTAAGTTATATGAGACTTCTTTCTAAAAAAAAAAAAAAAAAAAATTATTTTTTTTTTTTTGGAAGTTGGGCTATTTTTGGGAAATTTTGGTCAGATTTTTGGTAAAAAAAGTGTATTTTTGCGATTGGGAAGCAGCCGAAAATCGGCTGTAAATTTGAGCAAATAAAAATCACTGAACTAGTAATATAAAGTTATGTATACATTTTGCCCATTTGGTTTGGGATTGGGGGTAAGTGTGAGGCTAGGCCTGAGGCCAAAAAAAAAGGTCAGTTTCGGGTCGCCAGACCGTGTCTACCGAATCGGCGCTGACCCTCAACATTTAATTGGGGTAGCCAAAAAAAAAATATTTTATTTTTATTTTTTTTTCGTTCATATAAGATGTAATATCAAGCAATCAAAGCATATATATACATGTATTTCTTATTAAAAGCTTTAGTAGCCTTTCATTTTAGTACCCTCGCCTCCCCCCCCCTCCCCCCCAAAAAAAATAAAAAATAAAAAAATAAATAAAAATAAAATCTCTACAGACTGTTCCAGATTAAGTTTTTATCATTACAAGTTTATAGTAAGTGCTCTGTCAAAAAGGAGTTTATAAGAAAAAGAGTATAATGAGTTTATGTCCTGATAGTTTCTGAAATTTATTTGTGTGCTATATTAAATTATAAATATGGAAAATGATATTTCAATTAAAAATCAAGGCAATAACTTATTTTATATAGCAAAAACAATATAATTTAATATGACATATATATGGTTTTCTATGATTAATTTTTCAATTGAAGGAAGTGCATTTAGAAACTCATTAAACATTTTCAAAGAAATGAACTGTAAAAGAATTTAAAAAAAATCACTCACACAAAAGACCAATTATACAAACTGTTTGCAATGGTTATATAAAGATATGTGACTTATAACCTCAGGTTCACAACAGGCCAAATCTGATTTAATACATGAGATTATCCCAGTTGTTCTTTCAAAAGGTTTAATATGTTTACTTATTATTCAATTTTGCTTTCAGTGCGTTTAATGGTTTAATTATCAATACATACATGTATTTCTAGTATGAGGATAGGCTTTATGCGGTCACTTTATTTTGTGTTTTAAACCTTAGTCCATAGAAAATGATTAATATTATGACAATAAATGTTATTATAAGGATATACGTTATAATGAAAGTTTATAACATGCAAACAAATATGTTTATAATATTTAAGTTTTAAGTTTAAAAAGAGTGATTCCAGCATAATCTACACTGTGTTTGGTATGAACATCTAATGATCTATATATTATACTCTATGTACATGTTGATTGATTCCACCAAGTATATTGGCTTATACACTATACAGTCATACAGATAATACATTTCAATTATTGGTCCAACTGCATTTTAACAAGAACATTTGTCTTCACAGTTTCTTGTTGAACTAATATTTGGACTCTTGCTTAAATGTAAAATAATTTATTTCATTTAATTGACAATTATCATTTAAGGTAGACATCCAGAATTGATAGCCACATAAAGCCATCATTTACCAGTACTTAACATGTTTATGTTGTCATGACCACATTACAGGTACTTTAAGGTAATAAGCTTTAATGACCAGTATTGGTAATAATTTTAAGTGCTCATAATAACTGATGATTGCAACTTAATTAGGACTTTGTGACAATGTTAATGAAACTTTTTTGACAAACGTCTGTCTACAAAATACTCACAATTATAACAAGTCTCTACTTTTACTTAGTGTTCAACAGACTTGTTTATGATGTTAATGATACACTGCTGTCTTCTCTTTGGTTGATGAACTACCAGGTCTTGTATTTAATGGTTGAATGCTAAAAGACTGCTTGACATAAATGTGGCAGGGAGCAACATTTTGACCCACTTGCTGTTGATGTTGCTTCCCAGTAAAACAACAAAATTAAGTTGTGACTCTCTTTTCCTGAACTTGTTTAACCCTTTTATCTGCAATCAACAATAGGTTTATTTTTAACTTTCACCTAATCGGAATTATTTAGTACCTGGAACAACAATTGTTGCATTGTCTTAACATTTTCAATGGAAAAATAATCAACACTTAAAACCACTTAGTGATTATTTTTACTATCATTACTTTATCATGCTGATGTGCTTAACACTTATACTTTGCTTCAATAGTGCTGTTATTTATGCATTTGCTGTGCAAAGAATGAATAATGATTAAATGTCACAGAGATTTCACACCACAAAATAATCTTAAAAAAGTATGAAAATCTTCTTAAATGGAAAAGAAATATGGGTAATTCGGGTATTTTATTTGATACACCGACAGTTTTAAACAGTAATTTGATGATGCAGGAATGTATCATGATGTCACTGTAACAGCAAATGATATTACTGGTATTCTATTACAATGCAGTTAAAAGCTAATTAATGGTTGTAACAGTATTAGTGATTTGATATGCGGTTAGACCGTTAGTAGAAAACCTCATTATATTTGTGACAACATATAAGTTACATGGGTTATTATATTTCTGGGTCTAATTTCTAATGTATTTGTGTTTAAAGCACAATATAACTTGTGAATGTTAGACATGTTAGACACTATCCACTCAATTAAATATTGAGCTTGGTTCTGTGTAAACCAGACTTTAAAAAAATAATGGGCAGACTATTCTGGGACAAGACTTTATGCACTGTGATGCTTAAAACCGTTTTTCCCATAGACCAGATAATTAATTAATAAATACATTTTTGCATTTTTTCTTGGTTATGATTATAATGCAATCTATTATGCAAAGATAAGGACAAGTACTGATGGCATATTGCTATTGCTTATATACTAGCAAAATAACTAGTTTGCCCTGAAAGGCTTTACAGAAGTGCAATATAATTAGTAGCTCTTCGTGTGACAAGTTAATCACTATTGTATTATTATTTTGTGTTAGTGAAACATCTAACACATAAAAGGGACTTGTTCACAAACTTTTGTATTTCAGCAAATGCCATTAAATGAATTTACTCACAAAACTCTAAATATTTGGAAGGTTCTTTGAATTAAAAAAATGGAAACAGATTTGTTAAAGTGTCTGTTGTAGGGTTTGAAACCAGGAACTCTTAAAGCAAAAGTGAACATGTTACCACCATAACATGCAGCCTTTTGAATTAAGCTGGCAGTTTAAATGCATTATGTAGATAATACATGATTTCATCAAATTATGGATGAAAAGTGTTTCAGTTACAAAGGCTATTGATTATTTTTGCTAATTCAAGTGATGATTATGATTAAAAAAGTATAGTTTAAACGTTTTTCCAAGTCAGGTGTGTTAATTTGCCAATTTGAACATGATGCACATTCCTTTTTGATAATGTTCTTTCGTCAAACTATGAACAAATTGCTGTATTAAAGCCCAATTATAAATTTGTCTGGATGACAAACTGTGCAGTGTCTAGTTTTGGTAGTGCAACTAATGTGTTTACTTACAAATGCTGAAGACTTTTAGTTTGCTGCTTTATAGAGGTACATTATAGAATGCATGAAATGTAGAGGTGAAATACCCCCATACCCCCAAAAAAGAATAAAGTGCTCTTGGTTGACTTTAAAACAAATTTCACTTTAATAATGTGATGATTCACCCAAAATAATGATCAAAACAGTTTTCTTACTTGTAATTACTATTATTTGATAATAAATGTAAAGGTCACTTTCTCATAAATGTTCGACAAAGAACTGCATTTTGTTGTGACAATGCTATTTCAATGCATTTGTAACAATCAGATTTGTATGGAGACAATTTCCGTAGATGAGGATAAATATTTGATAGAGATAATGGCCGGAGCATTTTGGATAATTGTGCGACAAAATGGCAATAATTTGGAGTTGTTGACGCTTAAGGGCAAAACCATACACGACTTTGATGGTTTTGTGACAATGAAACTTGTTGGACTCAATTTCATGTTGTTTGTTTCTATATTTGATATCTTGTTTAGTCATGACTTGTATATTTTCTTCATAGTTCAGTTATGGAAGGAGATTTCATTACATTTTTCTTCCACTCGTTTTCTGCATTAAATTGCCATTGTTGTCAGTGGTGAAAAATTAAATATTGTATAATATGTGTACATGTACTTGTTTTGTTTAGTAAACTGCTCTGTTTGACAGCACATTAAACTGATTTGCATCAGTTAGGTGATGGGTACGCATTTATAATCTATGTATAGCGGGCATTGACACTTTTTTGCTGAGCCACTTTGAAGCACTCGGTTTGCAGTTGAGCCCACTTAATTTGCTTGTTTTTTTTATTGAAAAACATTTCTGAAAATTTTCAACTGGTGCATTTTCAGACATGCTTGATTGATTGACTAATTATGTACATAAATTATGTTATGGCTACCCTCTTGATCATGAATATTACCTTATCTTAATAATTAAACCATCTATGTTTTATTTCAAATGATTGATAAACATAGGCTAATTAAATTAATTTCTTTACAGAAAGACCTATCTAACTGCCTTTTCAATCTCTCAATCCTTTATTAATTTATTAGATTTTTTGCAGGGTCACCCACCAATCCAGAGCATTCTTAACACAGCCCAATTCAGACAATTATTACTGCATGTGTTACCATAGTACTGTATTATGTACGTTTGTCAACTTGTTTCACTCCCTTTTGATGTGGCTGGAGTTTTTGCATTTGATTCATCTTTCAGATATGGGAAAAAGCACTAGTTGGTTGTGCATTACATTTATTTTACTTGCCCCACCTTCAACTTCACTCTAAAATTCAAGTGGAGGCGTGGTTTTTTTAATGTGTGAATAGCTTGCAAATTTTAACTTTGCACTGAATATTATGACTGTACATAAAGCATTGTTACAAAGAATAAATTAGTTTCAGAACTGGAGGCGATTTTAATACAATCAAGTTTACCTTGCTAAATAAACTGTTATAGTCTTATGAACATGTGATAAAATGTGCACAAACAAAAATGAAAGCAAATAAACAAAATTTTTAAGCGTATAATTTATAGTAATGGAGATCACAAGTGCCAGGTGAATGTTATTGAGCTATTACCAGAGTCTGGAGTGCATTAACTGTGACTTTTGAACATCATGATAAGTAATGTTTGTATACGTATAAAATACAACAAATTATCTAAATATGTTTTACTGGAATTCATTGGTTAATTCATAAATTAATAGTCCAGTAATTAAAATATATTTAATTCTTGTGCACAGCCCATAGTTGTACAATTGAGCAATCAAACCAACAAAGTATACAGCTATGCATTTTTGTACAGATATTTCTAACTTATATGAGATCACTGTCCAATTTTGATATTTGTGTACACTATTTTATTTGAATATCATACCTTTTTTTCTAATTTTCAGCCTCAAGTTAACATACACCTTCACACGCTAGTGAAACAATATTCAACTTCAAATTTCAATTTGGGTCATTCTTTGAGTTGACTGACAGAAATTGAACATTATCATATCAATTCAAAATAGTAGTCAGACGCAGTGTCTAAAAAGTAGAGCTTGCTTAAATATCTGTTACATGAGAATTATAGAATTTACTTAAAATGTGAATTTTGTAAATCTTGCCTATTTTGTCTATTCCACAAGTGTCCCAACTGATTTCCTCATCTCATCTTCGTCCAGGGTCTTGCCACCAACCACCTAGCTCCAGGCGTCTTGGTTTTGTGCGAGTCACTCCAGTTTCCCGCATGTTTTGCGCATTGTGTTGATGAAGACCTGTATTTTCTTTATGGTTGTGCCAGTGGTTCTTCAAGTCTCTGCTCCATAAAGTAGTATTAAAATGTTTTTTTATACAAGGATTATACACCTTTATCATAACAATTTTTGTTTATTTTCAGATCAAAAACATGCCCGCTGATGAAGCTTTTTCCTTTGACTACAAGGTAAGTTTAACAATAAACAATAACAAATAACACATTTTCCAATTTCAGACAAAATGACATTATTTTTCCCAATCCATTGATCTCAATCCATTCCCAAATTGGTCAAAAACACATGACCTTAAAGGGGCCTTTTCACGTTTTGGTAAATTGACAAAATTAAAAAAATTGTTTCAAATTCGCAAATCAAATTCATTGTTGTTATGATATTTGTGAGGAAACAGTAATACTGAAGATTTACCATGCTATAAAATATCCGTTATATGCATCTTTTGACGATTTAAAAACCTGAAAACTATAAAGCGTTGCAAGGCGAAACAATTGAATAATTTGGAAAGTTCTGTTGTTGTCTTAAAATTTTGTGATACTATGAGGATTGCTTATATAAAGTATAAAATACATCACTCATTATATAAGTAAGGATGGCTGAGTGGTCTAAGAGATAGTCACTTTTACTCCAGGGGTAAGTGGTTCGAGCCCAGTTCAGGGTTACTCTTTTCTTTCTTTAATTTTATTCTTGTTTTTTATGCCCCCGAAGGAGGGCATATAGTGATCGCAATGTCTGTCTGTCTGTCCTTTTGTCACACACACTGCATTTGCTCAAAACTTCTATGTTGCTTCAGATGTAACCTTCATATTTGGTATGCATGTGTATATGGACAAGGCCTTTCCATATGTACACAAATTTTGACCCTTTTGATATTGACCTTTAACTTAGGGTCCGCGTTAAGGTTTCGAAAGATGTGTTTAGGTTTCGAAAAAAACTTTTTTCGGGGGCATAATTATGTCTTCTGATGGAGACAGCTCTTTTTTACTGGAGCTTTTAAGATCCAATTTTACATTAATCAATATAAAGCATTTAATGACAAACTTCAAAACATGCCAAAATCTGTGAAAAGGTCATATTTAACAACTTATGACTTATTAATTGGTACTTTAATAGTATGGAGTGAATTATAATCAAAGTCGTCTTGTTGTAAAGTTAGTGAAAGAATTGTGAGATTTGTGTGGAAAGAAATGACAACAGAATGATTACGCTTCACAGTTAACGCTTTCCACATAAGAAGCAAAGTGAAAATGGCTTTTGCAACCAGCATAAAATCAGAACAGCCTGCGAGTTACTCGCAGTCCGTTCCTGTTTTATGCCGTTTGCTGCTTATCAGTAACTAAGGATTGGAAATGAAGCCTTTAAAAGTTTAATCTAGTAAGAAAGGTCTTTAATTAAATTTGACTTTCTAAGGGACTACAAATGCATCAAAATAGGTATTTAAGTGGTAAAGGGTTAAATGCTATTTGACAAATATAAATGTCTTGGAGAAATTATTCATTTTTAGCTCGACTATTATATATGAAATATATATAGTGGAGCTATCCTACTCACCCCGGCGTTTCCGTTTCCGTTAGCGTGCAAATGTTTAAGTTTTCGTACTACCCCATATATTTCCTGTGTCCCTTGACATATTGCTTTCATATGTTGCATACTTGTTTACCATCATGACCCCAACCTATAAACAAGAGCAGACAACTCTATGAAGCATTTTGTAATAATTATGGCCCCTTTTCCACTTAGAATATGCAGCCATTGTTAAAGTTTGCGTACTACCCCAAATATTTTCAATGTCCTTTCACATATTGCTTTCACATTTTGCATACTTATTTTACCAACATGACCCCAACCTATAGACAAGAGCAGACAACTGTATCAAGCATTTTGACAGAATTATGGCCCCTTTTGTACTTAGATAATTGAACATTTTGCTTAAATTGCCATAACTCTTTTATTTATGATCAGATTTTATTAATACTTTGACAAAACAACACTTACCTGAATACCACAATGGATTCCACCCAAACAATACCCCACGCCAAACCCAGAATCCCTGCCCCCCCCCCCCCACCCCCCCCCCCCCCCAAAAAAAATTTTTTTTTTCCCCTTTTTTTTGACAGATTGTCTAGTAAATGACCACACCCCACATTATACCCCATTCTCAACCTCCCCTACCCGCCCCCCCCCCCCCCCAATTTTTTTTTAAATATTATTTTTTCCTTTTTTTATTTTTGAAAGATCGTTTAATAAATTATTGAATATGAACAATTATGGCTTACGTTATACTGTCAAGCACTAGAATAGTTGAGCACGCTGTCCTCTGACAGCTCTTGTTATTTCTCTAGTGAAAATAAATAACCAATTATGAAATATTGCAGTTTCAACATGCCACCGCCCACCATCTCAAATCACCCATGCATGATGCGTGCTTCTGATTTCAGTGGGACATTGTGAAGAGAAAATTACAGCTAATTGCTACGAGCAAGATCGTCATGTTTACGGCCGGCAGGTGGGAGAGCATCCAGCATCTCAGAAATGTCTATACCAAAGAAGTATTTTGCGAGCCTCATGTAAGTAGCCACTTGATTGCAGGTGTCCTAAAAATGAGAAAAAATTATTTATATCAATTTTAACTGTTTCAACTGTTGTTCTATTTATTTTACATTCATAAAAAAATACATAATTGTATCCAGTTTTTTTGATGATACAATTTTTGTATCACACTCTAAAAACAATAGTGCTTTTATTATACTACTGATTTTGTATTCTCCTGGCATTGTGCCATTATCCAGGTGTTGGGCAGTAAAATTTGATCTTCCATTGGACTGGAAATCTTTGCTTTATTGTGAGTGTTATTTTATCTGGACATGCACCTTTTGCATAATAGTTTTTTTCCGTGTTGACAAATATACATCTGCTGATATACTGATAGCCTTAGGGATTAAACTGAAAACTTAAAAGCTTTTCTTGCAAGACAAAAACATGTTATTTAAATGATAGTCAAATCTGGGATTTGATATCCAAATATGGAATAATAATAATAATATATATTTAAATGACAATGAATGATCATCCAAAACTGAATGCCAATTTGTTGTGAGAGGAAATCATTGATAAAAGTGTCTTAGACCAAAATGAATTATGAATATTGTTTTCACCTTATTTGAATGATAAGATCCTTTTTTAATATCTTGTTCATTTATGATGCTATGACTTATTAACTTACGTTGAATTAAACAAATGGACTGTGCTCTGTGAAAAGGGATTTTAATGCATGTGTGAAAAGTGTCGTCCAAGATTAGCCTGTGCAGTCTGCACAGGCTCATCAGGGACGACATTTTTCGCTTTTATGGTATTTTTCGTTTACAGAAAGTTTCTTCTTAGCAAAAGTCCAGTTTAGGCGGAAAGCACAGGCTAATCTGGGCAGACACTTTACGCACATGCATTAAACCCCTTTTTCACATAGCACGGCCCAAATGAATTGCTTTTTTACAGGATTTATCTTCATAAAGCATTAAGCGAACTGCTTACATAAAGACTGTTTTTTTTGCTTTTACCATCACATCATGTAATCGCTTTATTAGTCCCCTACCAGTTTCACTGGTGGGGACTTATGGTTTTCGCTCTGTGCGTCTGTGAGTCTGTCACACTTTTCTGGATCCTGTGATAACTTTAAAAGTTCTTAATATTTTTTCATGAAACTTGGAACATGGATAGATGGCAATATGGACATTATGCACGTCATTTCATTTTGTTCCTACATCTAAAATTCTGGTTGCTATGGCAACAAATAGACTAGAAATACAGTCCAACCTCTCTTAAGCAGCCAGTCAAGGGAAACAGCCAAATTGGCTGCTTAAGCGGGGTGGCCTCTTAAGAGGGGGTTGGGTCATAGGGAGTCTGGAGTTGGCGAGTGCATGGCCAACTGTTCAATTTTTGTATAAACAAAATGGTAAATATGTGTACATGTACTAAACAATGTATAGACTTAAAATAATTTTATTTCTTCCTTTCTAAAATCAGCTAAAAGACAACATTTTCATTCAAAAAAATATTATATTCATCTTTCTAATCATCATCAATATCATCATCATCAGAATCAAGTCAATGAAAAAGAATCATTCTCATGATTCATTGTTTACAAAATGCGCGTTGTATGGCCCCAAGATGGGAACAGTTGTGAATCAGTTATGCGTGAATAACTCCCGTGTCACTATAAATCGATAATTTAATCGGTTTATTGCAGTTTTATGGCTTTGAATACCTACCGCACGAATTGGTCCCGACAGTGATCTCCTTCATGATAAAATCGTGGCCAGTTACTTAAGAGACTGATAATAGAAACCGGGTGTAATCCTCCTGGTAATCATGCTTTTCATGCATAATATTATAAAAACATTTTTTTGCCGCGTAAAGGGTTTTATCAAAATTAATATTGAAATCATTGTAAATATAAAACAAATATAAATGTTTTGTTTTATTCCCAAATGAGAATAATGATTTGTAATCCGAAACGCACTCCCGATTGTTTAATGTAAACGAGACGTTTACAAATTCTAGCATCGTGTATTACCTTTGTCCCGACAAAAGCGCACGAAAATTATGCACCAATGTACAATGTCACGCCATACCCATGGTTCGAAAGCATGCGTGTATTGATTTTTGGATAAAAATTTGTAGCACAAAGAACATGTAGATCAGTTGATTTCGATTAAAAGTTTTGTTGTTCTTTTTAACTTTTAATTAGCCGATAATTGTCATAAATGTGTGCTTGTAATAGTATGAGCTACAAATAATAAATTATAAATTAAGAATCTCCTTTCCAGTAATAATAGGTGATATTCGCACGTGCGGAAACAAAAAGATCAAACGGTCGCATATTGCTTTTAACCCAATAATCCGCCACTAATAAATTGCAATTTGAAAACTGGCTGTCAAAATGTTTATCACACATCACGCTTCAGTACTACAGAGCCTAAACCGCAGACTGGAAGTACGTATCAATTTTTTCGCCGTTGCGTCTGTGTAATTTTGCCAATGTACATGACTGACTTACTTGCGCGTGACCACTCATATGGGGGGAATTTAACATTTGGGATGCAAAATTGCTGGCCGCTGGCCGGAGAAACGGAATTACCGCTTAAGAGAGGTGCATTATATAGTGTTTATCGATGGTCGCGGCACAGACCGGCTGCCTACACGGGGTGACTGGCGATGAGGGGTGACTGGAAGAAGGGGTTGGAGTGTGCTGCTGAAAATGGTGGTTTTCTGGATCATGCGATAACTTTAAAAGTTCTTTGGCAATATGGACATTATGCACATCATTTCATTTTGTTCCTACATCAAAAATTATGGTTGCTATGGAAACAAATATATATTTTTTTAAATCTGAAAATGTTGGAATTTCTGACAATGGTGGAGCCGGTAGGGGACATATATTGCTTGACAATAGACTTGTTGAATGAATTTTAGCATGCAGAAAGGTATTTAGTATTGCCAGAATAAAAGGTTTTCAACCTTTTGTGCAAAAGGATAACTTTGCAGTTTTGTTCATGTATTTTTTTCAAAGAATGGAAGGGATTTCAATGCAACCATGCTGCAAGGAAGAGGTTTTATCTCATGGCAAAGTGGATAAGTGCTCAGTTACGTTGAGTTTTTTGTGTTGCAGGGATGTACGCGCTGGAGTAATGATCTGTGTTTCGCAGGCCAGAGGGTGGCCAGTATGAATCACTCATGCATAGAGTTGTGCACAAAGATACCAGACAAGTAAGTATTTACTGTAATGAAGCTGTTAAATTTAATATTTGTTTACATTTTCAAGATGTCCCTATCTTAAAGGGGCCTTTTCACGTGTTGGTAAATTCACAAAATTAAAAAAAGTTGTTTCAGAATTGCAAATTTTCATTTTAGTTATGATATTTGTGAGGAAACAGTTGTACTGAACATTTGCCATGCTCTTAAATAGCCATTATATGCATCTTTTGACGATTTAAAAACTTTAAAATTATAAAGTTTTGAAACGCGAAACGAATGAATAATTTGGCGTGTTCTGTTGTTATTTTATTTTTGTGAAACTACGAGGATTGCATCTATATAGTATAAAATACATCCTTCATGGGATGAGCACGGATGGCCGAGTGGTCTAAGTAGGTAGACTTTTACTCCAGGACTCCAGGGGTCAGTGGTTCGAACCCTATTGAGGTTTACTTTTTTTTCTTATTTTAATTGTATTCTTGATTACCTGAGCTTTTTAGATCCAATGATTACATTTATTTATACAAAGCATATAATGACAAACTTCAAAACATGCCAAAATCTGTGAAAAGAATGGTAGACAGTGCGCGATTGTATTATTCGTAATCGTTTTAGCTGGCAAGTTCAGTAAACCCTCTGTTCAATCAGATTGTGAGGATAGTGCTATTTATTCTTACATTTGCATAGCAAATAATGTTAATCAATTTGGAGAAATTCAAACTATCATCACCAACATATGTCTTTTTATGCCCCCAGATCGAATGATCGGGGGTATATTATTTTTGGTCTGTCAGTCTGCCTGCCTGCCTGCACGCTCGCCCGCCCGCCCGCTCGCCCGCCCGCCCACCCGCCCGCCGGTCTGTCTGTTCCAAAACTTTTACCTTGCTCATAAAATGAAAACTCTTGTGTCTATGTTCTTTAAACTTCATATGTGCATGCATCTCATTGAGATCTACAATCAGACATGGTTTGAGGTCACTAGGTCAAAGGTCAAGGTCACTGTGACCTTTACAGTAAAAAATATACCATTTTGCTCATAAATAGCTTCTGTTCGGCTTTTAAGCGCAGTAGGGGGCATTGTGATTCACAAACACAGCTCTTGTTATGAAAATGTTTTCACTGATAAAAAAATCTGCTATTTAATCAGTGATCAAATAAATCTTTTATTCTAACCACAAGGCAAAAAGAGGAAAATTTCACGAATTCAATACAGGTGTGTACTTTAATTACCTCGCAAGCAATAAATATTTCAGCAAATGCTTCACAATTTTTAGAGATGAAATTTCAGAAATAAGACTGGTATTTATTTCCAAAATATAAAATTACTGTCATGAACACCATATTAAGAAAACATATGAATGTCTCCAAATTAATGTCACAGCTATTCGGCAATGTTATTGTTGACAGGTTTGGTGTGACAGAGGAGCTGTTGAAGCCATATCTGGAAGGCCAGAGCCTACAAAAGATACTGGACAGCAAGAGGATGTTCATTGTGGACCATACAATACTGGCAGGGTTGCCGTGTCGCAAGGGATTTCATGTAAGCTCCACAATGGTTTGAATTTTGAAGGGACATTTGTTTATTCTGATGTAAATAGTTCCGTAAAAGTCATGAATTGTTGTTATAAAATGAATTAAATAATTAAAAACAATTTTTTTAAAAGAGCCCAACATAAAAGTTTTCCTTTGCCATGCTTTCCATGCCACAATTGTTTCAATCAAAAGAATATAGAGATCATTAACAACTTGGTATTGTCTTATTATGGAGATGTCCACATAAAATGCAATGTAATTAACATTTTGAAAGTAATTAATATATATAATGATTATTGACTTAATACATTAAACTTCTTAAATAAAGGTGATGTTTATTATAGGAAAGATTTTTTTGTTCAAACCAAAAACTTGAAAATGTTTATTGGATTCAAATAAAACTTCATATGAAGGGTAAAGAGCTTTAAGAGGGAGTGAAGAGTTTAAGTACCATGACTCTGTTTTCATTATGTACAGAGTTATTGCTCTTTAATACCGGTTGTGTGCACTCTATAATTCCCTTTTTATGCCCCCAGTAGGGTGGCATATAGCAGTTGAACTGTCCGTCCATCTGTCCGTCCAAAAACTTTAACATTGGCCATAACTTTTGCAATATTGAAGATCACAACTTGATATTTGTATACATTCATGTGTATCTCATGGAGCTGCACATTTTGAGTGGTGAAAGGTCAAGGTCATCCTTCAAGGTCAAACGTAAAACAAAAACAAATACAAGGGAAGTATTAAGCTTTACAGGGAGATAATTTTTATTTATCATTTGGCAGGTACAGATCATTTTCACAAGGGAAGTAATATTTTTTTAAAGGGATATAATAAAAAACAAAAATTAATAAATCAAAGCGGCACAGTAGGGGGCATTGTGTTTCTGACAAACGCATTTCTTGTATCTTATTATATTAGGATGACACTTCATAAATCTAAAGATACATGTATATAATTATAATTATGTGGTTTACTCTAGAGTAAGAATTTCTTTTGCAAAGCATAATTATAAGTATATCATTGATTGTAATAAATATTCATATATCAATATGGTACATTGAGATTTTTCTTCTTTAATAAATAAATAAACCATGTGTTTTTCCCAATTTTCAAAGGTCATGATCACACATTTAAGGAGTCTGGCACTAACACTAAGAGCACCTGTTTTCATATGAGAACGTATTTATCATTGGAAGTCTTTGACCCAGTTCATCTTGCTGCAGATTAACTGCATACTTTATCTCACAAAGCTTAGAGGAAAATGTCTGACAAATCTATTTTTAACAGTTTTTTTTCTAGAGAAAATATTTGATAAACTGATTCAGTTTTTATTTAGAAATTGCATACTATTACATGTGTTATTGTATCACCTGTTCATCTATTTTTATTTTGCTTAACATAAAAGCAATAAATTGACTTAATTATCCCCACGCTTTTTGAAAAAAAGGTGGGGATATTGTGGTGATCTCCGCCGTCCGTCCGTCCGTCTGTCCGTCTGTCCGTCCGTCTGTCCGTCCGTCCTGGCCACTATCTCCTCCTACACTAAAAGCACTAGAACCTTGAAATTTACACACATGGTAGCTATGAGCATATGTGCGACGGTGCACTATTTGGAATTTTGATCTGACCCCTGGGTCAAAAGTTATAGGGGTTGGGGTGGGGCTGCGTCAGAAATTATCACTCATTTTTTTAGGTTATTTTACATTTACTTCTTTATTTCTACACCGATTCACTTCAAATTGATACTGGACCTCACCTATGACAATACGGTCAATCTCAACCATGCATGGCCCCATTCCCAACCCTGGGGCGCCCCGCCCACATAGGCCACACCCACCAAAAATTTCCATTTACTATAATTTTTTCATTTCTACACGGATTCACTTCAAATTGATACTGAACTTTTGTTATGACATTAGGGTCAATCTCAACTATGCATGGCCCCAATCCCAACCCTGGGGCGCCCGCCCACATAGGCCACACCCACCAAAAAAATCCATTTACTATAAAAAAAATTTAGGTTATTTTACATTAACTTCTTCATTTCTACACTGATTCACTTCAAATTGATACTGAACCTCTCTTATGACAAAACGGTCAAACTCAACTATGCATGGCCCCGTTGCCAACCCTGGGGCGCCACGCCCACATAGACCACACCCGCCCAAAATTGCCTTTTACTATAATTTCTTCATTAATACACTGATTCACTTCAAATTGATACTGAACCTCTCTTATGACAATACGGTCAATCTCAACTATGCATGGCCCCATTACCAACCCTGGGGCACCCCGCCCACATAGGCCACACCCTCCCAAAATTGCCTTTTACTATAACTTCTTTATTTTTACACCCATTCACTTCTAATTGATACTGAACTTCTCTTATGACAATACAGTCAATCTCAACTATGCATGGCCCCATGATCAACCCTGGGGCGCCCTTGGGTCAAACATGCGGCGTGGGGATACGCGTCGGCCTCTGCCGCGCCATTTCTAGTTCACATTACTAAACACTTAGTTATGTCTTACATGTTGCATTCTTTTCCAGTCATGTGTCCCCATGGCCCTGTTTTATGTGAACAACAACAAGCAGCTTATCCCTGTTGCCATACAACTAAACCAAGATAAGGGAACAGACAACCCTGTAAGTATTGTGTTCATAAATCAGAGGATAATTTCCATGAATCAGTGTTCTTTTTCCATCAATCAGAATATCACCGATATGAATGAGAGTAATATTTCCATGAATCAGTGTTTTATTGCCATGAATCAGTGTATACTTTCCATGAGCCAGACAATTATTTCAATGAATCAGTATTTTATTCGTATGAATCAGAGAAATATATCCTTGAATTGGAGTATTTTTTTCTTCCATCAGGGAATTCTCTCCATTAAATCAAGTACTTTGTTCACTAATTTGAGTTTTGCTTCACAGAATCTGAGTCATCTTCAATGAATGATGGTATTCTTTCCATGAATGGAGTACTGTTGATATTAATGGCTCTACTGATTTTACGAATTGGAATAGTCTGTAAATTTTATCAATATGAGTACTTGGTCAATATATGATGCCTGCTCTAGCAATACAGGGTTCAATGCATGTAGATATTAAGTGTCGCCCACGATCAGCCTGTGAAGGCTCTCCAAGATTAACGTGTGAAGCCCGCACTTCCTTTATACAAAACAAGAAATATCTTTAAAAAAGATATACGGCGTTGATTGTGGTTGGAGTTTATGGAAGGTAAAGATTTAAATGAATGAGATCAAGGATAGCTAATATCTTTTTCTGTGCAGTTTTTAGCTGCATCAAACGCAGTACGGGATGTTACGCGGAGTTTTCGCGGCTTATTTTACATTATTACATATTGCTGGTCATAAACCTACAAAAAAGAAAAACAAAGTCAACCGGCCACACGCGAAGTCTCCGTACATATTTTAAATATGTATACGCGCGTTCTTCGAACAAACCTGTTTGAGTGGTTTATCGGGAATTGCTACGTGTATTTGATTCGATTATTAACAGTATCGAGAATCATCGCGCTCATACTTAATACATTAGTCAATATGCTGCAATAATACATTAGTAAATATGATGGAATAATTCTTGTTAATTAATTAAAAATAATATTTATCATGGTATTGTTGAAAACACATTAAGAATCTATTATTACATGCCATAAAATAATATCGCTGGATACCTTCATTTCACATCTTTCTGGTGGTAAAGAAAATTCTGGTTCACCTAGTTCACGCTATAGCGTCTTTATTATATAACTATTATATAACTGACCGCGAACTCCGAACAGCACAGAAGGTCTGACCTGTATATAAACTCTGACATTCAAACACACTAACCGCGAACTGACCCCTTATACCTCGCGGGTTGAAATGCAACACATTAAAGTGAGGCATCGCTTCCACTGCTCTTTATACTTTTACATATAACATGTTGACAGGAATATGGAAGTCAGTACTAAATATGAGAACATGGCCTTTAAGTACACAACGTTCTCGCGCTGAAAATCCTCTGAAAATAAAAGATGTACGCACAAACTGTATTGATGTCGAGATTGAGTGTTAAACTGTTCTATCTATAAAGCCTTTTTATTAGAGATAAAACTGTTTCATGCTGAACACGCAGTAAAACAGTGTTACAAAGACGCGGACATGTTTCCAATGTTCTAGTGGTATTATCAAATCAGCCAATGCAGTCAATGAAGTGTATTCATCTGTACTTGGCTGCGGGAAGTTTTATTTGAATTCTATTGGACGCTAACAAAGGTCAGGCTAAGGTGAAAAGCTGGCGTATTCAGCTGACGCCGAAAAAACAATACAAGTGGAAAGTGTTGTCCCTGATGTGGGACAACACTTTATGCACATGCGTTAAGTCCTGTTTACCCAGAGGGAAGCTAATAATAAAATTCGCCCCATTAGTGCAAAAAGGTACCATGTGACATTGGAATTAGAAGGCACATAGCACCTTTTTGCACGAATGGGGCTATTATCTATTATCCCTTCCATGACTTGAAGCTTTGTGGGCTTCAATATTAATGTTATTTGTAGTAAAGATTTTGTAGACAGATCAGGTGTCCAATTTTGCATATTAATGTTAAGTAATGTTGGTACTTAATGTCAACTCACAATTTAATTGCTAGAGTAAAAACGAGGTTTGTTATACAAGTATTGACAAATAGTTTTTACAAAAAAAGACAACACTTTAAATTCAAATAAGGTGTTTTGCAATTCTATGGGGATCTAAATCTCTGTTGTATTAAAGGCAGTTGTGTCAGTGGAAACTCATTAAATGGGCCTTAAGAGTTTTCTTTTGATTTGTAGACTTTTTTTAATTATTCTCCTTTAATATGTTTACATTTAATGTATTATGGCTAGTGTAAAAATCATTGTAGTATACACATTAAAAGTAAGTACAGATTTTTAATGTTTGGCTCAACTTTTCTCCACATATTCGGAGCTGAACTACTCACGGAAATGTTGGAGTCGGCATCTAAATAATGTTAAGGTAAACTTGCAGCATCTTTATATCACTTTCAGCGGTTTTAATTGAAACTCTACTAGGCTTCATTGTGTGAGGTCACTGACCAAGTTCCATAACTCTGATCTGCAATTTAGCAGAATTAGGCCTCTTTTTGTACTTCAGATGATTTTTTGCATGCTAGGACATAAGATCTTTATACATGCTGCAGATATTGAAATAAACTTATCCCTTGACAACTAACAGTATTTTGTACTCCAGGTCATTTTTTGCTTGCAAGGACATAAGCTCTCTGTACATGCTACACATATTGTAATAATCTAAAGATATGTTCTTAAGTCAGGGTCTTTATTTACATTCCTTGACCAAGACTTATAACTGTAAACAGCTTTTCACTGGAACTCCAAAACAGCCATCTTGAAACAGATAAAAAAAAATAAAACATATTTAAAACAGCCATCTTTGTTAAAATCTTTACATGAGTGAATTCACAAGTCCTTGTTATCATGAAAGCTCTGAAAAATTAATATTAAATAAAGTGCTGAAGGCATTGCAGTGGTTTGCTATTGTATAACATGATGCATAACTCTACCTCTAAAATTGGATGTTTTTGCAAATTTCAATTTTAAATGAAACATTGTACATTCAACAAGTGTATTGAGAGTTTGTTAAAACCCAAATATTGTTTATGTTAATGCACTGTTCCAAGAAGTAAAACAGTTATTTTTTTGGCACCTAAAAATCATTGCTGAACCAACCATCATTTCCAGGTGTTTTTTCCCAATGATCCCCCAAATGTCTGGATGAAAGCAAAGATGTGGTTTAACAATGCTGATGCCAATGTCCACCAGTCCCTCACACATCTTGGTAAGTAGCAGCAACACAAGTTTTACCACTCATATGTATTTTAGCCACCCTCTGTTAAAAAGGAGTTTAATGCATGTGTGTAAAGTGTCGCCCTAGATAAGCCTGTGCAGTTTGCACAGGCCATTCAGGGACGACAATTTCTGCCTAAACTGGATTTTTGCTAAGAAGAGACTTTCTTGAAACTAATAATATCATAAAAGCGGAAATTGTCGTCCCTGATAAGAATGTGCGGACCGCACAGGCTAATCGGGTACAACACTTTACGCACTTGCATTAAACCCATTTTTCACAGAGCACGGCTCATATTTACATGTATATAGTATCCCTTATAACTCGATATTTCCCGTCAAGCATGTCTGTTTTAAAAACTGAAAAGCCCTTCTTGCTTTCAAAGGAAAACACCTCTTAACTGTAAAAGCAAAAAGGTACATTTCTGGTTTCATGTTAAATATGAATGGGAACTTTGATGTACTTTTCTTTCAAAACTAAAAGATAAATTTTCGTAACCCCTAAAAGTTATGCAAAATATTGTAGAAGTTCAATTAATTAGCATTTGTTATCTAAACGTTATTCTGAAAAACAATTGTCTGTTTAACCCTTTCCCACTCAGAAGCAAAGTGAAAATGGCTATATGCTCACAGCAGAATAACTCACAGGCTGTTCAGGTTGTTTGCTATTTGCTACTAATCAGTATCTAATGGTTGGAAATGAAGCCTTTAAAACTTGAATCTATTAAGAAAGGTATTTAATTAAATATAACTTTCTACGGGACTGCAATATTACTGCATCAAAATACATATCTAAGTGGTAAAGGGTTAATGAATTATCCTTCATATCATCAAGTTGATGATCCCTTGGGTGGATTGGAACAGTTATTTCTATGAATTTCCAGCTGGTGTTTGAGATAATGCCTATATCCCACAAGTCAAAATTATCTACAGGTAAAGACCACAATCTTTCATATTGTGGAGAGTCCACATATACAAATCAGACAATTTATTTCCTGTTATTTGATGATTATTTGCAAATCAAATAAAAAACTGTTTATTGGTATGGATCACATACCTCAGAATTAACTGGGAAATGCAGATGTTAATAACAGATGTTTGAGGTTGTCTGAATCATTTTATGATTTAGTTATTTCAATCCCCAGTCCTATTATAAGATAGCCACAATTGCTGGATGATTTAAGCCAACGCAAACCTTGGTATTGCATGTACTTTTTAGACTGAAATAAAAAAGTGCACTTTTCTTGAAGTAGCCATTTAGGTGAAACAGGAATGAAAATTCTTCCACAATGAAGAATCAAAATCATGAGAACTAATACTTATTAGTATTAAGATCTGGAAACCATGAGTACCTGCCTATTTTGAAATGAATGAGGTTCTTTTGCACCTGATGCTGCATTATGTGAGGATCTGCAGTGTGTTCCGATGCTCATAACTAATAAACCTACTTGATATCAAGGCTGCTTGCACAAAGCTTTATATAGTTGTCTTAATGGTAGAGTGTATGTTAGCAAATCTAGGACTATTGTTTTTATTGTAACATTTGCCAACCCGTCAACAAGTTGCTTTAATGGTTGAAGGTTTAAACTGGCAATATAAGATTTTGCACACACTGTAACTTCATCCTTTATCAAGCAATTTTCAAATAGTTTACTTCAAATGTTCGCCATGTGCAGACAGTGTCTTATAGCTTTAAGGTAAACATCACACGAAGTCATTAGTCAAATTATGCCATAACACTGCTTGATCAAACTGAAAGATAGTCATCTGTCATGATAAAATAGCACCCCTTTGGCAAAGGTCTATCTAACCAGAAAGATCTAAGGTCAGGCATAATGGACAAAAGGCTTGATATATTGCTAACATGTTTTCAGTTAGTTTTTTTACTGAAAGATACTTTATATTGATGGGTTTATGAGCTGAGCGGAAGAACTATAGAACCCTTTACCTACCCCACCTGTCTTGTATCATGACCACAAACCAAACCAACGTTTGGAGTTGGGATAAAACCTGGGTAGCCAAGGTGAGAAGCATGATTGTGTACCAACCAATGGCTCATCAGACACCCTACCATGATTTTCTCAGTCCTGTTTATTTGAGTACTCACTATGGGAAAATCAAGCCTTATGCAGGTGGGTAAAGTGTTGTCCTAGATTTGCATGTGCAGTCCGCACATGCTTATTAGGGACAACACTTTCCGCCTAAACTGGATTTTTGCTAAAAAGGGATTTCCTTTAAAGGAAATATACCATAAACACAGTGTCGTGGCCGATTAGCTTGTGAAAACTTCACAGACTTATCAGTGACAGCACATTATGTTGGTGTGTTAAGTCCCATTTTCTTCGAGCATGGCTCATTAATGTTTTTTCAGGCTTCACCCACCTGCTGATGGAGGGAGTTACTGTGGTGACGCACAGAAACCTTTCACAGTCACATCCCGTCTTCAAACTCCTCTCACCGCATTTCCTCTACCTGATTGCCATCAACTCGTGAGTAAAAACGTTGTAGTACCATATACAAAAAATACCAGTATTATTGTGGGACTTATTGGGAAAGGATTCCAGGACTAAGGAACCCTCATTATCACTGAATCAAGTATGCCTTAGTATGTGCACTTTGTATTGGTAAACCAGCTTAAACAGGAAGTGTGAGTTGGTTTACGGATGCCATGATGGAACTGAAATACTGTTGTGTACAGCAAAAATTTAAACAAATAACTGGGCTATAGATAAAAAGTGTTTTTGCGTTGTTACGCAATTAAAATAACCCAAAACGTAATGAAATTCAAAATAAAGAGTACAAAAACGCAAATACCAATTTAATAACTTTATTCCCGTAAAACACCTTGTGTCACAAAACGCAATTCTTACCAACACTGGGTGTATTTTTTAGACTGGTTCTTTTCTGTACAAAAATGTACTTGAAAGTTTATATGCCGTCCTATGAAGGAAAGAAGGCAGTCTTTCCAGCCGTTATCAATCTTTGGGTTATTATTGTAATTATTCATAGACCCGTCCGATTCTTACTTTCATTTTCAAGGTTTTCAACTCAAAATGACCCGAAAATGGGATGCATCGCACTGAACAGCCATCACTTCATCAATTGTGCAGCAATTTTCACAAACTCATTCTTATTCAACACAAGAATGATTGAAATTGATAAGAAATTCAGTAATTGTTTGTTGTTATGTACAGGTACCTTTTTGAATTCCATTTGTATAAATAATATAGCAACCTTAGTAGATTTTTATTATATTATATATGTCATTCCCTAAATTACCCAATTGAGTTAAAAAAAAAAGGGGGGTGAAAAACCCAATTAAGCTCAAAAGTATGGGTTGAAAATTTTGCTAAAACTCGATTGAATTTACAAGAACCCCATAGTTGTCAAAAACAGGGGGTGATTACCTAATATACCCCAAAAGTTATCTATAGCCCTGCAAATAACAAGCAATATCAGCATGAACAGGTTGTATGATATATGAGTGTCATCTTAGTACATGTATTGTCGTTTTTTTTTGGGGGGGGGGAGGGGGGTTGGCAGGGGGGGGGGGGATAATTGTGTTTTTTATAGGGTTGGATATTAATTTTTCCATATAGTGTGAGCCTTGTCTATGGAGAAGGTGTACATTTGCATTTAATCTGGTGCTCCCAAAACATTCCTTATTAACATGAGACTTTTCATTTCACATCATTTAAAATAAGTGAACCAAAACACATTAAATTTTCTACTTGTAGTGCTAAACATGTTATCCAGGCTCTATCAGTGAAGGCCAAGTTTAAGTTTACTACAAAAGCTTGTATCAGCTAAATAGAAGAGGTTCTTGATAATGCATGTCTTTATTATCTTGTTTACTTTGATATTGTGTGCATTAGATTACTTTTTTGTAGCCTGTTGAGTTTTTTGATAACCTTGGCAAATACCAGTGGCGCATGCAATATGCATCTAGACAAGCAATCTTAGGACCAACTTAGATATGTAAAGATATAAGCCTCGCTGTGGGAAAACTGGGCTTAATGCCTGCTGGTAGTATTGTCCCAGATAAACCTGCCCACATGCTAATCAGGGACAACACTTTCCACCTGCAGGGCCGTACCCAGGATTTTTTGACTGGGGGGGCCCAACCGGGAAGGGTTTGGGAGGGTTCCCCCCTCCCTATATATATACTTTTTTAATTTGGCACTTTGCAAGGTGAATTTTAATGCTTATAAAAATGGTGTTTTGTGATATGAATTAATGGAATATAACAAGTAAATCAGCACATTTCGGAAGTCTTAAGCTTTAAACATTGGTGTGAATTCACAACAATATTAAAAGCTTTAGATATTCGAAACTTACAGGTTTAAACTGACGATTATCCACATCAACTCTCGTATTGCTTCCACCATTTTTTTCACAAATCAATAACGTCACAGGTTTTTTTCTCTGATTTTTGGGGAAAGACCTTTCCTTTTTTAAGGAAAAAAATTGCGCGAAACGCCTAATTTTTGGGGGAAATAATGAAAGTCTTAAGTAATCAATTTAACATATTTTACTGTTTTCAAACAAATTCAAGGCAACATATAATTTAATTATACAATATTTTTCTACACTGGATCAGATTAACTCATATATTGAGATCGAATTGTTGTTTCAATTTTCTTTTTTTTTACCAATGAGCCATTAATAGGTTGACATTACTCAATTCTCGGTACTCAATTATAAATGCGGGGAATCACGTGGTCAGATTTGATAAAAAAATAGCCACCGATGCCTCGATTTAATGGGAAATTGAGTCTTCAAACAGGTACATCTACCTTATTACGTACTTGTTTTTAATCGGATAACGCCTATCATAGGGCCAGCCGGAACCGTTTTCCGCTGGTTGGTCTGAGTGTGGAGGTAACTCATGGAATATTTCGCAATTTCCTGACGGAAAATGTTTGAAGACTCAATTTCTCCATCGAATTGATGCATCGGCGGCCATTTTTTTTAATCAAATCTGACCACGTGATTCCCCGCATTGAATTATTTTAAATACTGAATTCTGCCAAATTCTTATCTCTTGCTCAGCAAATTTATGAATCTGTTTTTCTTTTCAACAGACATGTTATCTATCTCATCGTAGTCTTTTTCAGTGATTTCCTTGCAAAAAATGATAAATACTAAGTTTTAATACCTTTGTCAGTGTTTTGTTCCGGTTCAAATTCAGGGGCCTATCTCAATGTAAAAAGTATATATTGGGACCTAAAAATTCCCAAATAAAAGGTTTCCAAAAAAAACAAGTTAACTTTTATAGAGGAAAAATACGTCTAGGGGAAAGGGCCTTCTCAAAGAAGGAAAAACACCTGCGTCAGCAATAATCAGACCATATTCTACAACCTCCTGTAGCAGTTGCTTCCATTTGCTGCACTAATCAAAATTCATGTTACATCAACCATCGATAGATAAAGCATTCATGATCACAATGGGGGACTGATCGGGGATGTGTGTACAAGGCGATAAGAAAACATTGCCTAGGGGCTTATCTCCATTGGCGAGCGCTAATCCCCTTGTTTATCGGGGACAATAAAACATAGCTGCTCTTGTTTTGAGGGAAAGTGTACTGTGGGCCCTTACACGAGAGAAAAAATTGCAGTGGGCCGATCATTTAAAAAAATCATAGTTCGACAGCCAGCTGGGGGGGCCCGGGCCCCTGGGCCCATGGCCTGGGTACGGGCCTGACCTGTATGGTATGTTTCGTTTCAAGGAAGTCTTTTCTTTGCTAAAATCATATATTCTGATTATGCAAACACATTTTTAACTCGATATCTGGATTTTTGTAATGTCTGGATTAACCCATTTATGCCAAGTGTCTAGAAAAAAGGCCTTGGCAAACACTGCACACCCTGATTAGACCCTGCATGATGTGGCGTCTCATCAGGGTCTGCGCTGTTTGCTTAAAGGAATTTCTGTAAGATATATTCCAAATATAGAAATAAATATACTAGACAACCCTAATTTTGAAAATGAATTGATCCGATTTAGAAGGTTGGGAGAGTCCACTAGGCATAAATGGGTTAAAGTACTTGGCCAGTCTAGGAAGACAGTGTCCACATTACAACCAAAAAGTGTCAAGCTCAATACTTTTGCAGGCAGTGTTCTCAAGGGCTTTTGTACTAGTTTTTTGGATGAAACTGACTAAAGTACACAAAGGCTAAATAGGGACAACACTTTCTGCTTTTTTTTTTGTTTAGCAAAAAACGAGTTAAGGGGGAAAGTATCAATCCTGATTATCCTGTGTAGACCGAAGAGGCAAATCTGGGAGGACACTTTACCCACATGCATTAAGCCCTGTTTTTTCAGAGTGAAGCTAAAATGTATAAACACTAAATATTCGCACATTGCAGACGTGGGCTGGAGTTGCTGGTGTCAAAGAATGGCTGGGTGGACAAGACGATGAACATTGGCCAAGAGGGAATGTTTGCACTGATTGCTCGAGGGTACGGAATATCATTTAAAAGCTAGCATTAAAGCCTTTGTATTGAATGTGCTTGAATGAAATATTCTTTAATGTAACATTTATTTGATTTGGTTGATTTTTTTAATCGCCTCACATTTTCTGTTTTGCAAACTGTACCTGATTTATTTCTGTTATTCTCTATTTCTTAATTTATGTATTAAGATAATATTTATAGTACATAAGTTATGCTTTCCTTAAAATCAAATTGTATTGAATACAAATAAAAAAGATCAGGATTTAGAATAAAGCTAATTCAGATAATCTTAATCCAAAATATCTAATGTGAAAGGTTATTTAAAACAAGGTTTGTGGAAACTAAAAACTGTTTTTCTATGTTTAAAACTAAAATAAGTTTGTGTCAGAAGAACTACTTTTTTGTAAGTATTTGAATGACATTTTTGTGTGATGTTTCAGAATCAAGAAATGGAGAATGAATGTCGAGGGGACCTTGCCAGAAGACTTAAAACAAAGAGGGGTGCGTATATTTACATTTTGTATCTGTCTGTTTTGAGTTTGAAAATGTTCGTGACCTTTAGACCTCTTACATTTGAGCCATGCTCTGTGAAAAGGGGGTCTAAGTGTTGTCCCAGATTAGCCTGTGCAGTCGGCCCATGCATTAAACCCCCTTTTTACAGAGCTGGGCTCATTTAGATTTATTGTTTGATTTCAAAGAGAACTAGCCTGCAGAAAAAGGTATGATCTGGACCAAAGTCTATTAACATCAGACTGTTTAGGAATCTTGTCTGTAAAACAAAATCATATTAAGGGGTGTTGCGGCAGTTTATTTAACAGAGGATATATTTATAGCAACACCGGTGATGCTATTATCACAACTCAAGATTTTTGTTATCAGTATCATCAGAAATGACCGAGTTGGTTCATAATACAATTGTCAGTGGTTCGATCCCAGGTGGGGTAAACTTTTTTTTAACTTTTTTTTTCTGTCTTTAATTTCATTCTTGTTTTATACTAGAGCCCTTTAGTCCTGTTGTTTACATTTATCAATTTAAAGCATTTAATCGCAAACTTCAAAACATGCCGAAATTTGTGAACAAGTACAAGTTATTAACAATTATGGTCGAGTTTGATACTGTATGGTATTATGTTTGTGATTAAATATTCTTTTTATGCTCCCCGAAATAAAATTTCGGCGGAGCATATAGTTGCTAGTTTGTCCTTCCTTCCTTCCTTCCTTCCTTCCTTCCTTCCTTCCTTCCTTCCTTCCTTCCTTCCTTCCTTCCTTCCTTCCTTCCTTCCTTCCTTCCTTCCTTCCTTCCTTCCTTCCTCACTCACTCACTCACTCACTCACTCACTCACTCACTCACTCACTCACTCACTCACTCACTCACTTACTTCTTTCCGTCACACTTTTGTTACCGTTTCCCATAGCGCCTTCAATACTTTACCGATCTCTTTCATATTTGGCATGCAGGTACCTTGCATGGACCTCTACCTTTTGATGAGGTTTGAGGTCACTGGGTTCAAGGTCAAGGTCACCGAGGCTAATAATAGATTTTCTGTCACGCTTTTGTTACAGTTTCTCATAGGGCCTTCACTACTTTACCGATCTCTTTCATATTTGGCATATAGGTACCTTTTGATGAGGTTTGAGGTCACTGGGTTCAAGGTCAAGGTCACCAAGGCTAATAATAGATTTTTTTAGGTGGTTATTAACACATAGATTGACAAAGCGCATCATCGGGGAGCATCCATCGTTTCCAACGATACTTGTTTATTAATGTCTTTTGGTAAGCTGTTGTGATCCCAGTTAAGATTGTTAATAATTTCTAATGGCTATGCATATTTCTAACAATCTATGTACCGGTACTTGGGTTTTGCCTAATTGCTGTATTTTATGAAATTTGACGTAGACGGTAGGGATAGTTAAAACAAAAAATCTCTGATAAAAGTGCAGTGACCCCCTTTTTATGGGTATATTGCTTTGCTCATGTCTGTCTGTCGGTCGGTCTGTCGGTGGGTCGGTCTGTCCGTCCACCAGGTGGTTGTCATACGATAACTCAAGAACGCTTGGGCCTAGGATCATGAAACTTCATAGGTACATTGATCATGACTCGCAGATGACCCCTATTGATTTTGAGGTCACTAGGTCAAAGGTCAAGGTCACGGTGACTCGAAATAGTAAAGTGGTTTTTTGAATGATAATTCAAGAATGCATACGCGGCCAACAGGGCACACTCTGAACAATATTACTGAAGCAACTGGTCTGTAATCCTAAATCTATAATTATCAGTCCAATGAAACATCATCCTTTTAGTAAAATACAGTGGATCAGTAAAAATATTATCAGAATATGAGATTTGTTGTATATTTCGTATATTAAATATTGTGTTAATGTTTAATTTTGTTGATTAATAAAAATATAAGCAGGACAGGGGAGGTAATACACTACAGGGGAAACAAATGCAATAAGTTTCAATTTATTGTTACAGATTTGCCTCCCTTGTAATATATTTAAATTTTACCAAATGTAAGGCTTACTGCATTTTTGTAATGCATACTTCTACTACTACTACTCCTACTACTACTACTACTACTACTACTGCTACTACTGCTACTACTGCTGCTGCTGCTGCTGCTGCTGCTACTACTAGTACTACTACTACTACTACTACTACTACTACTACTACTACTACTACTACTACTATTACTACTACTACTACTACTACTACTACTACTACTACTACTACTACTACTACTACTACTACTACTACTATTTCTTCGGCTACCACCACCACCACCTACTACTACTACTACGCTAGGACGACGACGACTACTACGACAACGACTACTACTACTACTACTACTCCTCCTACTACTACTACTACGACTACTTCTACTACTTCTACTACTACTCTACTACTACTACTACTACTACTACTACTACTACTACTACTCTACTACTACTACTACTACTACTACTACTACTACTACTACTACTACTACTACTACTACTACTACTATTTCTTCTACCACCACCACCACCACCACAACCACCACCACCACCACCACCACCACCACCATTCACAGTGACAAAAAACGTATTCACACAATGGCTGCTACTACAACTTATAGCCCATATAGGGGGGGCATGCATCTTTTACAAACAGCCCTTGTTTTATTTGTGTTTTATGATGACAATACGTAGATGAACATATTTGAGCAGTTTCGCAGAATTCTATTTGACAGAACAATTTTAAATTATATTTATGTGGTTACAATAGTAAAAAATGCCGTTTTTTGGGGCGACATAAAAATTAAAAAAAAAAAAATTCTTAAATTTAACTTGTGTACTCTTTTTTATTGGTAGTGTGTGGTTTAATTAAATGGTATATGATGTATCTTAGCTTATATTATATCTACATGTTGCCAATTTCATATGTTATTAATCAATTTTACGCAATTAGAGATTTTTCAGTTTTATTGAAAAAGTACATGTTATATAATGGTGAATAAAATCAAAACAAGGCTGGTGACCTTATGTTTTTATTTAATTTTTCATATAGTATTTGTAAATATATCTTAAATAAAAATTTTGGACAAAATCTATTTGATGGAAGAAAATCAGCAAAACTGCAGCAACACCCCTTAATAAAACAATTAAATTCTTTAATAACTGTGACACATGATATAAAAATGTACTCATGGTAGTAATTTTTAGGGGGCTTTACATTATGAATGAAGGCTGTGTTAATATCATTTAGTATTGTAAGATTATTACTCAAATTATCTTATCTATGTCTTGTTTGAATAGTCTGGTTTTATGCCTCCACAATGATACTGGCTGAAGGTCATAAAGTGTTACCCTAGTCCATTTATTTACATATAGGACATGCTCTGTGAAAAGGGGGGTAAATGCAGATCATTATATTGGGACGACACTTTCCGCTTTTATGATATTTTTCATTTAAAAAAAGTCTCTTCTTAGCAAAACGTTTAAGCAGAAAGTGTCATCCCTGATAATCCTGTCCGGACTGCACAGACTAATCTGGGATGACACTTTACGCACATTCATTAAACCCCCTTTTCACAGAGCACGGCTTATATGTATATGTGTGGAACATTTGGCATGCCCATGACTTAGTTTTTCATAATGGGATTTCAAAATAAATTTCCCCAAATAACCACCATATCAAGTCGACATGTCAACAAACGCTCCGCTGTCTTGAAGGTCAGTGTCAGAGTTGACACTTCAAATTTTGACATATTCCTCATATGCATATAGTTAAGTAAATTTTCCTGTGTGGCCTATATCTTTGTCATGTATTTTGTTGTTTTTTAGCTCTACTGGCCATAGGCCAGAAGAGCTTATGGGATGGCATGGTGTCTGTCATTGGGTTTGGGTGTTAGACTTTTTCTTGTTTATCCGATAAAGTCCACATTTTTCATCCAATTCTTTTCAAACTTGTTCAGTGTGTTGATATTAATGAGGACTGGAACCCTATTGAAATTGGGTTACATCCGAGTAAAAAGTCCAGAATTATCTCCCCTTGAATTTGAGAAAATTGTGAAATAAGGCTTGTTTACACAATAAAGTCCACAGTTTTTATCAAATCATTTCCCAACTTGCACAGTGTCTTTATCTGAATGATGAGTCAAACCCTATTGAAAATGGGCAATATCGGAGTTATAAGTCCAGAATTATTTCCCCTTGAATTTGAGAAAAAATGAAAATCTTTAACATTTTGCAATAACTTTTGCAATATTGAAGATAGCAACTTCATATTTGTCATGCATGTGTATCTCATGGAGCTGCACATTTTGAGTGGTGAAAGGTCAAGGTCATCCTTCAAGGTCAAAGGTCCAAAAAAAAAATCAAAGCGGCGCAGAAGGGGACATAGCGTTTCCGACAAACACATTTCTTGTTTGTTTACATATAAACTTCTATCCTTTTGAAACTTCAAAGGATGTTTAATATCATCAAGGGCCAGAACCCCATTGAGAGTGAAGAAAAATTGTCCAACTTTTTGTTGAAAAGGAGCCATTTGAAGTTTAAATTTTACGTTTCTTCTTGTTTATGCGATGAATTTCCCATTTTGGGTCTGTTTGTTAAAAACTTACTCAGATTGTTCATACTATCGAGGGCTTGAGCCCTATTGATTCCAGCCAGTAGAGCGATTCAGGCTCTTATGGGCCTCTTGTTTAAATAAATTGGCACCATTTATCATTAATCCCAGGCTAATCCGGGACAACACTTTCCGCTTTTATGGTACTTTTCTTTTACAGAAAGTCTTTTCTTAGCAAAAATCCAGTTTAGGCCGAAAGTGTCGTCCCTGATTGGGACAAAACTTTATGCATAGCGTTAAACCCCCTTTTCACAGAGCACAGCTCATATCACTTTGACATTTTGCATGTAACAACCATGTTGCAGACTTCAAGGTCAAGATCAAAGTAAACACTTGAAGTTTGTATGTCATTTTCGTTTTATGATAAATTGATAGTAGGTTTTAGTTTGACTGTCAGGGCTATTTCTCTGTAATACATGTAAATTGAAAAATGTGTATCAACATTTCGATATATATAGTATTCCCCAAGCATGGTAGTTGCTTGAAGGTCAATGTGACAAATTGTTAATACAATGTGTGTTTAAACATTTGTTTCAGTTTTCAGTGATATAAAGTGGGGGCATCCATGTCCTTTAGGCAGTTCCCAGTTTATTCTTGGTTAAATGCATTCTGTCATTTAATAACCGCTCCCCAATACTACTTACTTGCAGGTGCTGGATACCAATGTGTTGCCGGGATACCATTTCCGTAATGACGCTTTGTTGCTGTATGGGGCCATAAACAAATATGTCAAGAAATATGTGGATCTTTACTATGGTATTTCAAAGTTATATATAAATTTATATAAACTTTGTTTAAATTGCCCTTAAGATTTTTTTCATGTTCCAAAGCCATGTTTAAATTTAAAATAAATATTGTGTTTTACAACCCATACTTTTTAAATAATTTTATAAATACTAGTGCTATAGTAATACTTTTGAATTTAAATATTTTTATTTGCACCAATATTTTCTTTATATCATTTCACAATAAGTAATAGTTGGACTTGTTAAATATTTAGATGTTTATTATGTTCAGTGTGTTGATAAATTTTGTTATTTTAAAAAATTAATTACATTGTTTTTGTGTTAGTTCTAACCATTTTGAGATGATAATATTTATTGGAATTATGAAAACAAACACAAGATACAAAGCAATGTTCATCACAATATCCTTCTGACTGGCCCTATTTTTACAATCCTTATAAGGCTATTGTCATTTTCTATGAGGACTATGAAATCTAGTAGTCTCCCTCTGTGACAACAGGGCTCATTGCATGTGCATAATGTGTCGTCCCAGATTAGCCTGTGCAGTCTGCAGAGGCTTATCAGGGACGACACTTTCTGCCCCAACTGGATTTATGCTAAGAAGAGACTCTTTTAACCCAAAATACCATTAAAGCGGGAAGTGTCTTTCCTGATTAGCATGTGTGAACTGCACAGGCTAATCTGGGACGTCACTTTATGCACATGCATCAATCCCTGTATTCCCATAGCAAGACTTAAATTACTTTCTCTTAATAGCCTGTTTGTTCCCTCTCTAGACTCCGTGGACAAGATCACTGGTGATTGGGAGATACAAAGCTGGGGGGCGGAGCTCACCAAGGAGCGTGAAAAAGGGGGATGTGGTCTCGAGGTATGTTCAGGGCTCCTCCCCTTTGAAACTGGTAGAGTTAAGTATAAAACAGTGTAATATTTAATGTTCAAGATAAAAACATACTCATTAAATTTATTTAACTAAAATTTAACTTTAATTTGAAGCCTGTGCTAAAATATGAAGCAAGAAAGACAAACTGTAATTCTAATTAATTTACATTGAATGTGGTTATTTCCCTTGAATTATTTAACTTGTTTTCTCACCTGAGTACTGAATGATACAATTTTGTTTAAGCCAACTCGAACCCTGGTACTTTCGTTTTTATGCCCCGGAAGGAGGGCATATAGTAATGGCACTGTCCGTCTGTCCTACTGTCTGGCAGTCTGTCTGTCTGTCCGTCTATTGTCACACTTTGCGTTCAGGTTCGAAAAATGCTCATAACTCCTATGTCCCTTCAGATGTAACATTCATATTTGGTATACATGTGTATATGGACAAGGCCTTTCCATACGCACCCAAATTTTGACCCCTTTGACCTTGACCTTGATCTTAGGGTCCGCGTTTAGGTTTCGAAAAATGCGTTTTCGAAAAATGCTCATAATTTCTATCAAAGCGTTTATCGGGGGCATATGTCATCCTATGGAGACAGCTCTTGTTTTCTTACAAACTTAAGAGAAAATCCCAATAATAGGGATCTAACCTTTGGGCTCCAGAATGAGAAGGAGACTACATATCCACTATACCAATGGCGCTCTGGGAAAATGAGGCTTAATGCATGTGTATGTGAAGCTTCTACATGCTCAAAACCAGTTTAACAATAAAGTATCACCCCAGATTAGCCTGTGCAGACTGCAGAGGCTTATCTGTGACGACACAGTTTACACCTGCATCAAGCCCTGGTTTGCCTGAGCCAGGTTCCAATATTTGCTTTGCCTTCAGGGTGTGCCAAGCCATGGTAAGTTTTCCAGCAAGGAAGATCTGTATCTGACCTTGACCTCTATCATCTACACATGCAGCGTGGCACATGCCTCCACCAACTTCCCACAGTATGATGAATATGCCTACCCTCCCAACTACCCTGCTCTTCTGAATGGAGAACCACCCAAGGATAAGGTTTGTATCTGCAGGAGTTTTAGCAATTTATTGTTTTCCATAACTGGACATTCATTGAAACATATAGCTTTTTCCAGCTCACCTGAGTTTAACATGTGCATGGTGAGCTTTTATGATCTCTTTTTTCCCATTGTTGGTTTTGTGTCGAGTGTTGTCAGCATCTACCTTGTTTACATTCTAGAGGCCACATTTATTGTCCAATCATATGAAACTTGATCAAAAGATTTGTCCCAAATAAATCTTGCCGAGTACGAAACTGGTTCAAGTGATGTCCAAAAGTAGAGGTCAAATTAATGTTGTCCTTATATGGCTAAAGTTAAACCTTGTCTACACTCTTGAAGTCGTTTTTTTGTCCCCTACCGGTGTCACCGGAGGGGACTTATGGTGTGCGCTCTGTGAGTCTGTCTGTCACACTTTTCTGGATCCTGTGATAACTTTAAAAGTTCTGTATATTTTTCATGAAACTTGAAACATGGTCGCAATGCAATATGGAGATTATGCATGTTTTTTCATTGTGTTCCTACGTAGAGAATTCTTGTTGCCAAGGCAACAAAACAACATTAACAAATTCTGACAATGGTGGAGCCGGTAGGGGACATATAATGCTTGGCAATAGCCTTGTTGTCCCCCACCGGTTTCACCGGAGGGGACTTATGGTTTGCGCTCTGTGTGTCTGTCTGTCTGTCTGTCTGTCTGTCTGTCTGTCTGTCTGTCTGTCTGTCTGTCTGTCTGTCTGTCTGTCTGTCTGTCTGTCTGTCTGTCTGTCTGTCTGTCTGTCTGTCTGTCTGTCTGTCTGTCCGTCCGTCCGTCCGTCCGTCCGTCCGTCCGTCCGTCCGTCCGTCCGTCCGTCCGTCCGTCCGTCCGTCCGTCTGACTGTCTGTGAGTCTGTCTGTCACACTTTTCTGGATCCTGCGATAACTTTAAAAGTTCTTATTATTTTTTCATGAAACTTGAAACATGGATAGATGGCAATATGGACATTATGCACGTCATTTCATTTTGTTCCTACGTCAAAAATTGTGGTTACTATGGCAACCAAAAAAAATTATTCTGACAATGGTGGAATTTCTGACAATGGTGGAGCCGGTAGGGGACCATATTGCTTGACGCTAGCCTTGTTTTAGTCTAACCTTCATGAAACTTTGACAGAACATTTGTTATAACGAAGTCTTGGCTGAGTTTTAAAATGGTTTGGGTCGGTTGAAAAACATGGCCGCCAGAGGGCGGGACAGTTTCTCTTACATGGCTATCTTTTAGGATATCTTGTTTTGTTTGTTGACAATTAGTTTAACATTCCAGTTACTATGTCTTTAGTGCTTATGATAATTTGGTCTTCAATTTGTCCAGATCTTAAATTCATATATGGTCTATCAAAAAAATCTATGAAAATTTATTTTGCAATAGTAAGGTATCTGGTGAAAGTTTGCAAGCTATAATGTTGCTGAATACACTGCGAGTATTTTTAGCATTTGAGCCTTACACTTACTGAGAAAACGGGGTTAAATTCATTTGCATAAAGCGTCGTCCCAGATAAGCCGGTTACATTCCCCACAAATATTCAAACTTTCCGTCTAAACCGGATTTTTGCTTAAAAGAACCTTTCTTTTAAATGAAACAAAATACCATAAAAGCAAAAGTTGTTTTCCGTGACTAGCCTGTATGGACACTAGGCACATACATTAAGCCCCATTTAACCAGAGGAAGGCTCATTCAGTGTTTGGAGATGTCTATTGTTACTGTAGTTTAACCACAGAGCCTATTGTTAGTGTAGTGTAACCCCATATCTCCCACAGAGACCCGTGGAGGAGACAGAGCTGGTGTCCATGCTGCCTGATAAGCCCACAACCCTGGACATGATGACAGTCACCAAGATACTCAGCTCTCGAGGCACAAACAGTCTCGGAGACTTTGAGGTCCAGTACATCTTCGAACCAGAGGCCTGCAAAGTGGTCGATGAGTGAGCTGAATATTCTGATAATTTAGTTTGTTCAGTTTTACTTTTAATTAGATAAAATTATTAAAAATATATTTGTGGTGCTCTGAAAGCGTGGGCTTGGTTGTTTGATCCACATTATTCATATCACAGTCGCATATCTATTGAGTATGGTTTTATAGCTTTGTTTGCAACTAAATTGTATTTTTTTATACAGGAATCAGATGTTTATACTCCCCATAATGGTGATCATAGTGTCAACGCTATGTCAGTAACAATATCAGTTCCCATGATATGTTAATCAAAACATTTGTATGTCCCCCACCACTATAGTGGAGGACATGTAGTTTTTGCTCTGTCTGTTGGTTGGTTGGTTTGTTTTCTCCAACTTTAACATTTTGCCATAACTTTTGCAATATTGAAGATAGCAACTTCATATTTGGCATGCATGTGTATCTAATGAAGTTGCACATTTTGAATGGTGAAAGGTCGAGGTCAAGGTCATCCTTCAAGGTCAATGGTCAAATATACAGCTTCAAAGCACCACAATAGTGGATATAGTGTTTCTGACAAACGCATATCTTGTTTTAATTAATATTTAAGATGGTCATTATAATACTTTTAATTTATATATAAATCATATATGTTCTATTATTCTTTGATTGTGGCATTCCAGATTCCGTGCAGACCTGGCTGAAATCAGCAAAGTTATCAAGCAGAGGAACAAAGAGCGCAACCCACCCTACCCGTATCTGGATCCAGACATTGTGCCCAACTCTATCAGTATCTGAGATTATTTCCTCGTGATAAATGATGATACTTAAGTACCAAACCATACTCCAGGTTCTCGAGATGCTAAAAAATACGCAATATCCAAACTTGATGTCAGCAAGTTGTACCAACTAGAGGATCTATAGCTGTTTGCCAAGCTTGTTGTTGTATAAGTGGAATCTCAAAAATATTTTATGGGAAATAATTATTTTAAATAAAAGAACAATCATCAATTTTCTGTATGTTTTTTGTTTGATCCAAAGGAGTTAATACAAACTATAAAAATTATTGAATTTTATTTAGATATTTTGAAATTTTAATATTTCTAGATTGTATACACTATTACAGGTATAATACTAACTCCAGCATCATGATACAATTATTCCCAAAAATTCTTGTGAGGATGTTTTTGATCTTTACTGGCATGAAGTAACAAAAAATAAATAAATGCATATACTGTGTAAAGTTTATTGCAATTATTTGTTGTTGTTGTTGTTTTTTCTTTCACTGAATATCTTATGATTCTGTCACTGTTTTCATTTACTCACCATTCATATTGTGTATTTATAAGAGTTTTTTTCAATTTTCATTGTATATATATTATTTTAACATTTGAATTTTACATTCTCTCTTGTGAATTTCCTTTTTATGCATAATTCGTGCACACTTTTTTTCAAGTACCGCAATAAACCACTTCATGCATTTTAAATATTACTGCTTCATTTTCACTATAATTTTATTTATATGTTTGTATGTTAACACTGCTTGTAGACAGCCCAATCTGTATTGTTTTGTCAGAACCAACAGGTTAGTAAATAATAGTTATGGTTGCATATTTATGGACATTGGACCAAACACCATTAACATATGTGTCGCGTTCTGAGAAAACTGGGCTAAATGCTTGTGCATAAAGTGTCGTTCCAGATTAGCCTGAGCAGTCCACACAGGCTAATCAGGGACGACACTTTCCGCCTTAACTGGATTTTCGTGTAGAAGACACTTCCTTTAAACAAAAAATACCATACAAGCGGAGTGTTATCCCTGATTAGCCTGTGTGGACTGAACAGGCTAATCTGGGACTGCACTTTATGCACATGCATTACGCCCAGTTTTCTCAGAACATGAACATGTATATAAGCAGGTCTCTGGGAAAACAGGGCTTAATGCATGCACAGTCAAAACATACTACTCAGTGATGACACTTTACAATTTGATCAATTTGTTTGTTGAAAAAGTCTGTTATAAAAGGAATTTCAGTCAAGGTGTCCCTCTTATTTACGTGTACAGGATGCACAGGCTAATCTGGGGCAATACAATAAGGGCATTCATAAATCCTTTTCTTTTTCCCAGAGTCAGGCTTGGAATTGATTTTATGTTTTTAGCTCACCTGAGCGCAATGTGATCAAAGTGAGTTATAATGATCACTCTATTTACGCATCCAGCGTTGCACAGTGTGTGTTGGGTGTTGGCATCTTTAAGCTTGTAACCACTTGAGACCACATTTTTCATTCATTCAAGATGAACATTTATCTTGACAATATCTAGGCTGACTTTGAATCCATGTCATGTGTGTTTCAAAACTGGGTCACCAGATCAAACCTTAGAAAAAACTTTTAACCGCTCTACACGTCACATTTCTGACTAAATCTTTATGTAACGGGGTCATAATGTTTATTTAGACAATATTTATATTTTCTCAAACACATGGTCACTTGTGTTGGAAATCTAGGCATCGGTAAGAAAAACAACTTGTAACTTCTCTAGAGGCTACATTTATGACTCGGTCTTGATGAAACTAAGTAAGAATTATTATCTTTACAACTTCTAATAATCAACGTCTACCTTCCCAAAATGTCAGGCTCATAATATAGGGTCAAAATTTATATTTGGCTATGAAACCATCTGTTATTGCCATAAGTTTGCCCTGTATTGATGGATTTTAAAATGTCTTGACAAATACAATCCATCATAAGACAACAAGTCACGTTTAAAACGTGTTTAAACCTTTTCTCCCGACTTCAAAGGTCAATGTCACACTTGAAGAGGTTAAAGGTCAAAGTTGGCCATAAGACAGCTTGTTGGCACTGTACCGATGTCATTCATCATGCTATTGTAAGATTATTTATTACTTGCCCTAAATGACAACCATGAGGAGACAGCATTTTGTGTTAATATTTGTCTCCATACGTCAAAGGTTAAGGTCACAATAAGAGTCTTAATACAAATATAACTATAAAAGAGCTTTAAATTTTCTAATGCAGATGTACCTTTCCCATTTTAGTTTTTAGTGTAAAATAACTTGGCACAAACGCCGTTCATCACAAGATGACATTCCCATGTAGCAGTGTTCAAAGGTCAGCAGTGTTCAAAAGTCACACATAATTTATCAAAGTTGGCCATAAAGCATTGTAACTGCCACTCTGATCACGCTATCTTAAATAAGTTACCACTCATTACAATCACACGGATTTTGTCAGTAAGACCTGTCGCCTTACCTCAGGGGTCAAGGTCACACTTAGAGCTCAAAGGAGGCTTTATAACAGCTTGTCCGTGCTGTTACTTTGTCATTATTCAATTCAATTTTTGAAACAATTTACCTCAAATAAATAACATATGGAGACTGAAAATCAAGTGTTTCACCTGTCTCATTTACTCAAAGGTCAAAGTCACACTGGTAGATCACACATGAGCTGCATGTGTTTGGCATACGCGGGGAATCCATGCCGTATGGATACGTCTTATTCATTTCAATGTATTCCATCTACTACGTAGATCATGCCTTCTGTCAGGTAATGTCTTCGCTGATTGGTGTCCGTGAACTCAGGTGAGCGCTTAAGGGCCATCCAGAGGGCGCGGATTGTATGTAATGATTTATGTACATAAGACCGCAGCCCTAAAAACCTGACTGTAGTTCTAGTAATTATCAGCTTAATCAGTGAATAACTATTGTGTTTGTACATCATTTTTTATGTACAAAGTATGCCTTCACAGATGCCTGTTCTGACGCATATCTCTCTGTATAAATAAAGTAGAAGCAGAACTAATTTGATTGAAATTCAAATGCATTTTCATTTATACACCAATAATTTTCCTTTTTCTAACTTTGTTTTGTTTGAATGATTCACAGGTGTATTTGGGTTTTGATGAACCTGTTGTACTAGGCTTAGTTGACAGTGATGAGTTTATGCATTTGTATTGTTATGCCAAATTTGATGACATCTATATGGCACTATTTCACATTTCCTGGTTTTACAAATTGCGCGTGCGTGTTTGTAAAATACTTAGTTTTGAATATCAAAATCGCACATTCTTCTTATCATGCATACATATTTAATACAAGGTTTGTATGTTGTGCTTAATTGTCACACTTGATTTTATAAAACGTTGACACTGTTTTACCATTTATTTGTTGAATACATATTCGAATATCTTATATTTACTCTATGTTTTCTATTTTGTAAATATTCTTTATAATAAATATGTCTTGCAAGATTTAGCCGTGGTTCAGCTCTTTATTTTAATCATGATTTGCCTAAAATTCATCAATTGTTTCACCACTTTCTTGGGACTGTAACATGAAGTTTTTGTCGGAACTGGAGCAGTGTAAGTCCAGAAAGACCGACAAATGATAGCTGTCATAAAGAGCACAGATTACCACCGAGAAAGCTAACCTACTTGGCCCTACACCATTCTATACTCCTATGAACACCCTTCAAGACCTTTGCCTATTTGGTAAATGATAACTGCGGTCACTGGGTAACTTTTCTAATGCACATGTATATTAGTAATTCTACAACTAACGTTTATTTTGATCGTGAAAATTGTGAAAATAAAAGAATGCCTTTGTATACATACAGTAAACAGACTTGATCATACAAAATCTATAAACTTATGAACAATAAACATAATTTATACATTTAACAAAGGTGAAATGACATTAGAATGTAGCATTATATCACGGACTCTAGATGAGACAATATACGCTCCGTGATAATGTGCATAGTCGTATAATGGACAAAGCTACGTTACGAACTCCTGTATCGCTCAAATAGCAATACCCGGTAATCGTTTTTTGCAACTTTGAATTGTATGTCCATGTTTTTCTCAATACTTTTACTACTTCTCGGAAAAAACACTTTAAGTACCCAGTTCTTTATTAACCGTTGTAGGCAACATGACTAGGATACATGTATATCGTATTATTGTGACTTTGTGGAATAATTTTAATTCGTTTCAGTGCTTAATTTCATTCAATTGTCATTCTTTTGACACAATCACATTGAAACATATAGTGTTTTCATCTGGTAAAAGGATAAATGGGTGTTTTGTAGCACATGTATCCAAAGTAACGTCATATAATGGATACAGGTGCTAACAAAACACCCATTTATCCTTTTACCAGATGAAAATCGATAGTATAACAACGATCGTATAAACTTGACCTTTATACTATCGCTATTTTTTAAGACCATGGTTTTCCGATCTCTATTTTAAGAACACTATATATGTTTCAATGTGACGTCATTGCAAATGATGACGTTTAAGTAAACAAACACATCAGAGTCAACTTGGAAAACCAGCGCTGGTTCTTTGAATTTTAAAGTATTTTTACTCTTTTGAACGATAAACGACCACAAAATAATAGGATAAATAGAATATTATGTGAGTGTCGGATAGAGATCAAGTTTATCATGCTCGGCTCGAAACTTTGTAGCGCTCGGCAAGCCTCGCACTACATGTTTCTCAGCCTCGCATGATAAACTTGATCTCTATCCGACACTCACATAATATTCTCTATATATGACGTTACTTTCTTGTAGTTTTGCAGTACTTATAAAATTATATGGGTGTTTTGTTAGAACATGTGTTAATTATGTGACGTTGCTTTCTGGTAGTTTTGCAGAGTGAACCGTCACCGACTGCATATTGAAATGTTAAAATAAGATAGCGCGTCTTTATATGGACATATTTAATAAATGAATCTTCGATGTACGAAAAACACTGTCCAGCCTGTAAAGATTGGAAAAAGGTGCAAAAGATGAATTTTATATACCTAATGGACATGTAAGACATTTTTAGAAACTGCGTGCGTACTATCTACTATCAGTTATGTCACTAATTTCGTTAAAAGCACGCTTAGTGACGTAATTGCTTCGAAGTACATCAATTGTTTAAAATCCTGTTTGTTTGGGATTTGAAATCGCAGCTCACGTGATAACAACACTGGTTTTGCGATCGTATTTTGTCCGTTGAGCGTTTTTTCGTCAGTGAGTCGAACGTCGCCAACCATTTGTTTACACTCTATATGCCACATTAATTGATTAATCTTCATGAAACGTGCTGATTTGTGCCAATAATATCTCGGCTAAGGTTAAAAACTGGGAAATATGTGGTTAAAACTAGATCAGTAGGTCAAAAAAGAAAAGGCTTTTAAATACTATAGGGCTAGGTCACTTTTGAAGTAAAATCTTCATAAAACACAGTCAGAATATTTGTTCTAAGGTTATCTCTAATGAGTTTGAAAAACGGGGGTGGGGGGATCGGGCCAGTTTTCCTAAGATTTGTTCTAGTGATATCTGGGCTGAGTTCAAAAGTGGCTTCATGCTCTTTGTCCGCCGTGAAGATTAAACATAAAATTTATAATGTTGGAAATAGTTTCAATTCTAAAAGCTTTGTCATAATATGGTGCATAGAATTTAAATAATATATATTTATGTTGATAAAGTACTTTTTTTCTTCCGAACTCCCAACTTCTCAGATTAGTTTCGTTTCTTAAAGTCTCACGTGAGCGCCTTAGGACCCATTCATCTCTTGTTCTCTTGTTGCTTAAGTTACCTCATTAAGTTAAACATCTGATTGTTGACATAAAAATCAGGTAATACTTGCGTCAGACATAAATTCATAATTGACTATACTTTCATGATCAGCATTACGTATTCCTCGGGGTTTGGGACGTGTATGTTTGCATCTGTGCATATAAACTTAAATTCAAAGAAAATCTTTATTTTTCTACACTGACAAGTTAGCCTACGTATGATAGCAATACACTACCCGCACAAAGTTGACATACTTTAGTAAAACGTTTGCGTCTGCTTTGCTTACTCAAAACCATACAGTTGGTTTGTCGTCTGCGACCATCGCTAGCTCTTCTCAATGGTCTTCTCTTATTCGTTGGGATCATTTGGCGAAATTCGCCCCCTATTAGTTCCAGTTTTTTGCCGATTGGAGAGAACAGCGGGTATTTCAACAAACTGAGTGCCACATGGAAGTAATAACAAAAAATGCAAGTTACAATCGACTCTGAACTTTCCGTCTCGAAAAAGAAACTTTTATACATCAGCTTCGTGCTTATTTGGCTGCTACCCCCCCCCCACCCCCCACCCCCCCCCACCCCCTCTCTCAAAACCGTCTAGGGGCAGGTAACAACTAATGCCGAGTGCCTCTGAGTGTAAGCGCAACCATTTAAAGTAATAGCACTATTTCATTATGTCAATCAGCCTTTAAAAAGAAAGTTCGCAAATATAAGACATGATGCGTCCCTATTGTTAAGTGCGTATTTCTTCCCACACATTGAGAAGACACCTTTTCTTAAACTCTTAAGTATGATGAGCAACTTTTATGACCATGGTAATGATATTAAGTTATTTACCAGATATGATTTCTTTGGTGATAAACTACGCATGGGTCTCAGTATCCTCTCATACTTAGGTCCAACTTCACTTTCCAATAACTACCACCCGATCGTAAATGTTGGTTGCCTGTGCATACTTGAAATGGCCAGTGTTTAGTTAAAATTTCAGACCTCCGATAACTCTGTTTGTTTCTGACAAGTTTAACTACTCCGTCAACAACAATAAATCATAAGCTGCCTATGAAAAACAGTCTCCACCCAGATAAAGGTTCGCCTATTGTAAAAAATTGAAATTTGGAATATCATACCTACTGCGGTGTCACTGTAAAAGAAAATGATTTCCTGGCGGAAATTAATTTGTAATTTTATGTCTTTTATAATTTATTTCTTTACTCTATGGAATGTTGTACAATCGGTCAAAAGTAAGTTTATTATTTAATGGCAATAGACTATTGGGTCTTGTATGTAAGAAATGTGAGCCGCGCTCTATGAAAATTGAGCCGTGTTCTGAGAAAACTGGGTATAATGCATGTGCGTTAAGTCCCGTTCCAGATTAGCCTGTACAGTCCGCACAGGCTAATCCGGGAAGACTCTTACCGCCTAAATTGGATTTTTGCTAAGAAGAGACTTCATTTAAACGAAAAATGACATAAAAGCGGAAAGTGTCGTCCCTGATTAGCCTGTGCGGATTGCACAGGCTTATCTGGGACGACACTTTACGCACATGCATTATGCCCAATTTTCTCAGAACACGACTAAATTGGACTTGTACGTGCAAGTACGTGAAGTATCCTTTCAGATTCGCCAGTGCGATCCATACAGGTTAATCAGTGACGACACTTTCCCCATAAACTGGATTTTCTTGTAGAAGAAACTGTCTTAAAACGAAAAAAGTCTATAAAAGAGGAAAGTGTCATCCTGATTAGCGTATGAGCTTATAATGCATTAAGACCCAAATTCCCAGAGACCGGCTCATTGTTTTTGTTGTTTGTTTAAAGATTTATTACAAATACAATAATTGTCGAAAAAGCGAGTGTTGTCTTAAATGTTTTCGCGTTGTTTAAAATTGAAATATTTCTAAGATAATGTTTGAAACCTTATTACTTAAGTTTGTATTTGCAACGTAATGACAAAAAATATTATTACAAACGTTATTCCAAACGTTTATTTTAAAGATATTTTTACGAAAGTTTTTATTTAAGACCTAATTGCAAAATAATGTATATAATTGTTATATTACACAGTCATAAACATTAATCGTCGTCGTCCTTTAACTATTTAAAATGACAATCATCATCGTATTCTTCATCACAATCAACATGGTCGGCGGCGTCATTGTCAAGTCATGTGCCTAAAGTGTAGTCCCAGATTAGCCAGTGCAGTCCGTACAGGCTAATCAGGGACCACACTTTCCGCTGCTATGATATTTTTCGTTTAAAGAAAGTCCCTTCTTTACGCACATGCATTAGACCCCCTTTTCACAGAGCGCGGCTAATATATAAAATTACATGTCAGCTGTAAACGTCGCTCGTGTGAAAAATGCCACACAACTGAGCGCGTTCAATGATGAAACCAATGGTTTCGTGTGGACAGCGGATAAGGCCGTGGATGGGGTGGTACCAGAGAGGTCACCAGAAGTGGACAAGTGTTGCAGTGCCTCACAAGGTAATGCTGCGGACAATTACTGGGAGGTGCATCTAGGAGGAATGTTTATGGTGGGGCGGATCAACATCATTGGACGGACGGACAATAAGCCAGGTATATACTATCGTTCGATAATCTCTTTGGCACGTATTTAATACTTTATAGGTACGGTTCTGTCAGTCAAAAAATACATTTAAAAAGTACATTTGGGAAACTTAACTTAAATTATATATTTCGGTTTATTTTTTTTATTTTTCCTTATAACTTGCATTATTATATATTACATTGAAACGCCATTAATAGTCCCTAATGCTAAAACTGTGTCGTGACTCCTCGCAGCCCAGTTGCAGGGGTTTCAAGTGTACATTCAAAACGAAACTGCCGGGGAGAAGATTCACGTCTATAACAACACAGGGGCACCGTTTCCTGACAACGCCACTTTCGCCATAACAATTGAACCAGTGAGAAACGTTACCATCATCAGAGTGGAGCGGCCGACGCCAAATAACATCATAACGTTGTGTGAAGTGGAGGCTTACGAAGGTTACATGCTGTCGTTTTAAAATAAATAGTGCTCATTATTGTTTCTGCCTACACAATGTGTATTTAACAATCAAATACGAGAAGCAATATTCGTTTCTATACTTTTCTGTATTCGTATCATTCACGTATCACTACCATGTAAACAAGAGGACATTAAGGATCATTGAAATCCGATCTGAGAAACAGTAGTTAAGTTGTAGCTTATGTTGACGACAGGGGCATAATTTGATTGTATCGTGTTTTGTCGTATTTGTGATAGAGATTTTGAGTAAGAAGAATAATTTGAACAAACTTAACACTATCTGATGTTACATACAACATATAACAATATGGAACTGTGTCGTTTCCGGGAAAAACATGTTTGAGAAAACATTTCTTAAATCAAGTTATTTTTCTAAAAAAGTAATGTAGAAAATGCGACACCTGGTGCGTGACCAGTTTTTACTCCATCGACATAATGTGAACAATTGTTTTTTTTCAGGATCATTATCTTATGTTACATACCAACTATCAAAGCTCTGGGCCGTGTTGCAAATAAGAGTTTAAACATCTTGTTTTCTACGTCTCCATTAAACATGTGAACCCTGGGTCGTGGTTAGATTTGGACAAAGTTTGTACAAAACCTCTAGATGCTGCTACATACCAAATATGAAAGCCATCGGTTTGCTTTCAGACACAAATATCTTTAAAGGGTTTCCCTGTACAAGATGATGTAAAAATGTTGACCTCTTTGGATGGGGCCACTTTGACACAGTGTCATAATTTTAACAAACTCTAGATGATGCTACATGCCAAACATGAAAGCCACGTTTTATTGTCACAAAATATAACGATAACAACAGAACTCTGCGAATTATTCAATCGTTTCGCGTTTGTAAAGCTTTATTATTTTCAGGTTTTTTAATCTTCATAAGATGCATGTAATATATATTTTACAGCATGGTAAACTATCACAATAACTGTTTCATTGCAAATAACATAAATATTCCAAAACGTGAACAGGTTCCGTTAAGTGATGCTACGTGCCAAAAAGGAAAGCAATATGATTTTCAGTATCATACAAGAATATTGTTTAACGGTTTTCCCAATAAGTTTATATATGTTATCTTAAGTTCGTGATTCGAACACTCATTGAAGACCGATAATGTTACATTCCAAATATGAGAGCCTTGGACTCTATAACTTCAGATGTAAATTTTTTTTGTCGATGTCTAAACCATTGTAAAACGTGCAACCCTTGGGACGTGAGCGGTGGTATTATGTGAACAAACTTGGTCGAGAACCAATATATGATGTTACATAACAAATACCAAACTCTTGGTGTGGTGGGTTAAGAAGTTTGTTTTATAATTTTCACTTTATATACAAAGCAAGTTTCACCCAAAGCTGGGCTCATTTTCACTCTTGGGAATGATTTGAACGGATTTTGTACAGGGCCACTATACAATGTTATAAATGGATATGAGACGAGATTTATTTTATAAATTTTCGTTATATACTTAAAAAGAAAACTAGTTTCCACCCCAGGGATGGATTAGAACAAACGTTGCAGAGGACCACACTGCGGTGCGACATACTAAATATAAACGTTTTGGCAGTTCTGTTTCAGAAGAGAATTGTTTGTTTCAGTTTTAATGTATTTAAACCTTTGTTACCTAATTCTGCCGAGCGGTTCAGGAGGCAATATCAGTTGAAAAAAAGTTGTCGGTGGACAGACACAAACACACGGACGACGGACATCCCGGTATCCCAAAAGCTCACAATGAGCACGTTTTTCTCAGCTGAGCAAAACCAATTACACATTTTACAATAGCCATTTTAAATGGCATAATTTGCATTTAATGGACGTCATTTTGATCGCTGTCTAACCAATATATTTAGCAAAATAATGTAGGAAATAAAGCAAGAGATTTTTTTCTAACATTATATGCTCATAATTGCAGTTTGTGACGACGGTACGTACGGCCCCACGTGCTCTGGGAGGTGTGGCTTCTGTCAGGATGGGGCTGCATGCCACAAGGAGACCGGGACGTGTCCCGCAGGGTGTCAGGGCGGCTGGAAGGGGGATCTCTGCATACAGAGTAAGAGCAATGTATTCTTAAACTAAGATAGAATCGTCACGATTGTTTTTACCTTGTATTAAACGACTAAGTGTTGCGAAATAAAGAAATCGAAATTTGATTTAAGTATGCAGTTACTCAAAGTGCGAAGTAATTGTTAAACAGAAGTTGATATATCGCTATGGTGTCCGCCTTGTGACAAAAGACACCAAATTCTGGTTCTACCAAGGAAAAGGACGCATTATTAAATATTCAACGAGCTGAAATAAATACATAAATGTTGATAAAAAATAGTATGTTTTATCAAATTCCAACGTAAATTAGCTTAAACGTGTACGCAAAATCCTTTGTTTACAGGGGCGAACGTGTTGTTTAACAAGACAGTTACGTTGAGTGGCGGAGAAGGCGGGGCTTTAGCGACAGACGGATGCACCGACCAAACGACAGCCTCCACGTGCTGTTGCTCAACAGACGCGCAGACGACAAATGCCATCACTGTGAATTTGGGCGGGTCTATCGAGATTGGACGCGTGTTCATTTACGGAAAGGATGGGTTGGAAGGTACATTTCCCAAATTTCTTCCTTAAAAGAAATATTTTTGAGAAACCGGTAATTTAAGTTTCGTTTATGGGTAGGATTTTCGCTTTTGTGTGCGACTTATTCGCACTTTTGTTTGTTAGGTGTTTTACCAGTACTAAGTATTCATACATATGCCAGTAAATGACAACTAACATACTTGAATACGAGGTAGGGTAGAATTGCCGAAGAAATGATGTTATGCACCATACCCTCACATGTGATGTGGCCGAACGGGAATCGAATCCTCGGATTTGTTGTCCAGCGTAACAATCCGACCCAGTCTTTATAATTTTAGATACGCATGCAATCTACCAGTCAAATAAGCACTATTCTTTAGAGTGCAGAATAAATAAAAGTTGTGCCAATTTTTTTCCTAAACAGCCCTTTTTAACATGTACAATTTTTATAAACTGAAATCGTATAAAGTACTGTTTTCATTCTAAATATGTACATGTATTGTATGTATTTGGTATGCTTGGAAATTTATTTCATTAAATACATACATTTAAAAAAACAAAGAGGTCTGTGTTTGAAAAGTTTCTAGATCGATAAACACGTTGTAGGTCAACTTTCCGGCTTCCTTCTGTACGACAACGCACTCCGTCTGCCGCGAGCGTTGCTCTATAACAGTTCCATGCACGCGGCCATCAATGGTATATATGACGTCATAATCAACCCGCACGTGTCTACGCGGTCCCTTATCATAGAGCGGATATCGAACCCCAGTGTTCCGCTGACGGTCTGTGAAGTGGAGGCGTTCACTGGTAGGACACTCCTGTGTATAGATTTGTGTTTAGGCGTATAATCAAATCACAGGAAGCTTTGCATTTGTTGGTTATTGCGTAACATCGTGCACAAATAACTATTTTCATAATATTTCAGTTATGGTTGTATAATGTTAAGTTAAACATAACTCTGATTTCTTAGTGTGTCAACTGGTTAGTGGAAATGTTTGGAGAAAGTGATTGAACAACTAATGAAAGCGCTAACAGTACTAAAAGACGGCAAGTTTCTTGTTAACCTCTTTGCCGTACCAATGCGTAACTATTAAACTTTATATAAGAACTCCGAATCGTGTTTTTTGGACAGATCAGCATCGAAAACATGTGTTCTTAAATACATTGGATGGATATTAAAAAAACGATTAACAAACGTAACACGATTCATCAATTAAAGTCTATTCTCGTGTAAAGACGATACAGTTAACTTTTACTTTTCGTCTGATACATGGCCCAAATATAAATTATAACAGGATATTTCTTCTGCCAGTTTGCCCTGCCGGAAAATATGGTGACACGTGTCTGGAGGAGTGCGGACATTGTCTGGATAACGACACGTGTCACGGGATCATAGGCACGTGTGCACGAGGATGCAGCGCTGGATGGCGTGGTGACACCTGCAAAGATGGTATGTGTTGTATGTATATATTTGACGTTTAAAGCTTCCCTCCTTCTTAGTCCTCCAGGTTAGCTTCCTACATATAATTCTTTGATGAATCCATAAAGACTATATTACATTTCTGTTTAAATGTGTAATAATTAGTTGTGACATAAATATTTTAAGTAGGTTTAACTGGCAGCTTTAACCCAATAAAAATGTCGTAATTTATTTGGTGATATATTTTAAATTAAAAGCTTGTCAGAATGGAACTTTTGGTGCGAACTGCAACCGAAGCTGTGGAGCATGCAAGAACAGCGTCCCATGTGACGTCATGACGGGAGCATGCCCAGCTGGGTGTGACGCCGGGTACCAGGGAGTGGATTGCCTGTCGGGTAAGACTGTTTTGCTAAGTTGTAAAATTAAGTGATTGCCGTGAATCAAAACACATGCATGGACAAAAAACTAATGTACATGTATATACAATTTCGCATGATATTTGCGAGTATTATGATAAACTGTCTGTCCTATTCAAGCTTGCACGAACGGTACCTGGGGACTGAACTGTAGCGATACATGCGGTAACTGCGTGAACGACACGCAGTGTGACGTCATTAACGGAATGTGCCCATCCGGATGTGCTGCGGGTTACCAAGGTGTCAACTGCACACTAGGTATGAAAACATTGACAAACTTAAGACATATAGAATGTAACATGTGATACCTTTTCTTTTACCTTGTTTAACAGTTCATCGATTCTGTAAATAACGAGCCTTTACAAGCGCACTTACGAGCAGATAATATGTTTTTAACGGCGAACTTTATAAGATCTTTTAAGAATATTCTTTTGAAATAAACAGCAACATGTTCTTTTGAATGAGACTTGTTAATATATACCATCGATGGACTATATGTTAAAGAAGTTAAAACATAAACAATTGTTAAAATCAATTTTTAGATTGTGTACCACCGCAGTTCGGGGATAATTGCATGTCCACATGTTATTGCACGGACAATGCCACGTGTGACCGCGTGACGGGCGCGTGTCCTAGCACGTGTCAACCTGGCTGGCACGGCAGCTCGTGCAGTGAAAGTAAGTAGGTCAAGCACTTTCCGTCCAAATCAGTATCATCATATTTATCAATTGTCATGACTCTTTTTTTAATTCTACATAACTATGGAGTAGAAATGCGTGCGTGTTTTTTTATTTGAGCTCATCAAGCAGATCTATATTATTAGTAAGTAATATCTGTGTAGCAGTAGTTCTATTGATTCACAAATATCCCAATAAAGGGGAACATGGTCAAACTTGGAATACAAATTTGAAAAAGAGATTTTAATTTCTAGTGCATTTATGATCTTGAAGTTTAATGAACTGTTTCCCTTGCCAGAAGAAAGTTTTAAATTGTTTAGAAGCGTTTTACATTATAAACACTGTCCTCAAAATAAATCTTTTGATAAAATGTAGCTTTTTTTATTTACCATTGTGGCGAATTCGACACTTTCAATTTTTTACTTTACAATTTGAATAACTAATTCATAAGCTAAAAAACACACACATTGCGGATCCTATATATTATATATATTATGCAACCTTTTAAAAACTTTTTGGATAGGTTCCTGATTACTAGAACCGATTGTCAGTTGGCAAAGAAAAAATATGTTATTTATGTATAACTATTGATGATTAACCCAGAGATGAGCGAATAGTATCAACCTTTGTTTTATTCAATTGTGTAGTTTTTTTATATAGACGAACTCAAAATTAAGTTATTGACCACCGTAACAAGATTTCTATATTTAAACCTTATGAATGTGATCTAAATTTTCTTTAACGAAAAGTAGTAGGCCAAATATGCCACAATATGTAAATAAAGAATGAAACTAACACATATGCGATACCATAAATTGTATTACAAGTTAAAATATTTAAGGTATAATGCTTTATTATATTTATCTTTAAATATTGTTTTTTGAAAAATATTATTGATATGTTTACTCACAAATCTTTACTGTTTCGATTAGTCTAAAAAGACAAAATAAATCAGTTGAAATAAAATACCGCATTCCCCTGATATAAGCCACGCTGCCTTTGCATTAATTTGCAAAATATAAACGTTATGTTAGTATTACACGTATTTTCCAAATAATCTGTGCATACCGCAACACACGCTTGATTATTAGGCAGATTTTTAATCGCGATTATACATCAATGGATCAATAAAAAATCATAGCCAGGAGTGTCATTTCGCTAGATTAAATACAATTTATTTGCTGGTTTTTGAATGTGACAATACTTTTGAAAATCGTCATTTTACTTAACTGTGAACAAGTACCGGAAAATGTGTGTACCCTATACATTATGTCCGCGAAACGTCTATTTCTGATCATCATCCAACATCTAGTTTAGATAAATGAGCAGTATATAAAATGAATTGCCAAACTGATATTGATCTTTTGTCGAAAACTTTTGCACAGCATTCTAAAACATGCAGAGATAAATTATTACATTCATTCATAACCAAATCTACGTAGACGTAGCTTTTTATTATTTAAGCTTGTGTCGGCTCCACGTTCGGACAGAACTGCTCCGAACAGTGCGGTAATTGCCGTGATGGCGTCATATGTGACGTTATATCAGGCGATTGTCCAAACGGCTGTGCGCCCGGCTGGATCAACAACACATGCAAAACAGGTAGGCAATCGTATTTTATTTGTATGCTCCCCAAATTAAATAGTCGCCGCTTCGTCTGTCCGTGCGTGTGTGTGTGCGTCTGTCTGTCCGTCCGTGCACAATTTTTGTCCGGGCTATTTCTCAGCAACTAATGACCGGAATTCAATGAAACTTTATGGGAAACTTCACTACCAAGAGGATATGTGCATATTATCAGCGGGTTCTGGTCGGATGATTTTTCACAGAGTTATGGCCCTTTGAAATTTTCCATTAACTGTACATATAGTGCAATTCTTGTCTGGGCTATTTCTCAGCAACTAATGACCGGAATTCAATGAAACTTTATGGGAAGCTTCACTACCAAGAGGACATGTGCATATTATCAGCCGGTTCTGGTCGGATGACTTTTCACAGAGTTATGGCCCTTTAAAATTTTCCATTAACTGTACATATAGTGCAATTCTTGTCCGGGCTATTTCTCAGCAACTAATGACCGGAATTCAATGAAAGTTTATGGGAAGCTTCACAACCAAGAGGACATATGCATATTATCAGCCGGTTCTGGTCGGATGATTTTTCACAGAGTTATGGCCCTTTGAAATTTTCCATTAACTGTACATAAAGTGCAATTCTTGTCCGGGCTATTTCTCCCCAACTAATGACCGGAATTCAATGAAACTTTATGGGAAGCTTCACTACCAAAAGGAGATGTGCATATTATCAGCGGGTTCTGGTCGGATGATTTTTCACAGAGTTATGGCCCTTTGAAATTTTCCATTAACTGTACATATAGTGCAATTCTTGTCCGGGCGATTTCTCAGCAACTAATGACCGGAATTCAATGAAACTTTATGGGAAGCTTCACTACCAAAAGGGGATGTGCATATTATTAGCGGGTTCTGGTCGGATGATTTTTCACAGAGTTATGGCCCTTTGAAATTTTCCATTGTACATATAGTGCAATTCTTGTCCGAGCTATTTCTCAGCAACTTATTACGGGAATTCAATGAAACTTAATGGGAAGCTTCACTACCAACAGGAGATGTGAATATTATCAGCCGATTATGGTCGGATGATTTTTCACAGAGTTATGGCCCTTTTAAATTTTCTATAAACTGTACATATAGTGCAAATCTTGTCCAGGCTATTTCTCCCCAACTACTGACTGGAATTCAATGAAGCTTTATGGGAAGCTTAACTACCTTGAGTAGATGCGCATGTTGTCTGTGGGTTCTGGTAAGATGATTTATTTAGAGAGTTATGGCCCTTTGAAATTTTTAAGTTGCTGAACCATCCATCGTATTATTTTGTTCAAAGTTGCGCCCCTCAAGACGTTTCCTTTTATCTGAATATATAGTGCAATATTGTGACAAAAAACCTTTGGGGAGCATCACCCGTCTCAGACGGTTTCTCGTAAAATAGTTGATGATTCAAACAATCATTGTTGTTTTTATTTCTAGCCCTATTTTTATCAGTACCATTTGTGTGTTCTTTTTTTTCCACACCATTATCTATTAATGTTTACGTATACCGTATACGTAGCATAAATCAAACACGATGAAATGATTTGAAATCCCCGTACTTCAGAATGCAACGCCGGTTTCTATGGTGACAACTGTAGCAAAGCATGTGGAAATTGCGCTGATGACGTCATATGTGACCCAGCTTCTGGAGCCTGTCCGACTGGCTGCGCTCCCGGATGGACCGGAAATAGTACATCGTGCAAAACAGGTGAGCCATCCTAGCTTAAGCCAATGAGCGTCATCCTGATTTGTGAAACTGTTACAAAAAGTACAAAAGCAAATAACCAAACGTGGTAAAAAAAACATTCACTTTCAAATAAAAAACACACTATCAACTTTGAAGTTGGCTCGTGTTGACAAAATTGGTTTCCGCTTTGTCTGACTGTGGACCGCTATTTCTTTTGGGGGCGACGTTTCCGATTAGTAACTTGTGCAATTGTGATTCATCAATTTTCGGAATTTTAAAATATGATAATAAATTCCACAGAATGTTCCTCTGGTCGTTTTGGTCCCAACTGCGAAGGGCGGTGCTTCTGTGCCAATGGAGTGGCGTGCAATGCCACTTCTGGTGTATGCCCCGCGGGCTGCGACGACGGGGTCATCGGCGAATTCTGCCATATAGGTAACATGTGTTACAGGTTAAACGTATGAACAGGTACACGTCTGTTAAGAAAGCAGGTGCGTAAAGGTAAGACGCGTTTAACTCTAACATTTGGTAACATAATCGCGTGCTCTTGAATAACACGTTTTATTGGTGAAATGTACTGTTAAGTAGCTCGTCCTCATATAACGTCTTTTAACTAAGGTGTCCTACAGATAACGTGTCTTATAATTATGCAACACGTATTTATAGGTAACGCATCCTTTCACGTAACATGTGTTTATTGGTAACATGTACTTAAATAAAACACGAGTTAATAGTAAAACACGTCATGTAGGAAATCGTGTCTGTAATGAAACATGATTTTATTAAAACACCGAATCATGCTTATAATGTTCTAGTTGTTGATATCAGAAATACTCTTTTTGAACTATTCTACCATTTTTTCTTAGTACACTTTGCACAGATGTTTAGAATTGTATAATACAAATGACAAAAACCCTTGCGAAGAAGACAGTTAACATTCTTCAATAAAATATTATTGTTATGTGTGTGAGCATATACGAATAAATGTGCTTTAAGATTTAAATCGGGCGATCGGAAAGGCGTCCAATCAGTCGTCCACATACTTCGGGAACGGGTTTCTCTGGAACCCCTCCCTGGCGGTGGATGGTGACTGGACACAGAGTAACGCGACAATATCAAGGACGTGCAGTCAAACTGACCTTTTTGATGAAGCTCCGTCATGGCAACTGGATATGGAGTCCGTGTCGCGGATAGAGAATATTCTCGTCTATGGTCGCACAGGTGAAAATGATTACCTAACCGCATGCCTTTTTTCTTTATCTCAATATAATATTATAAATATAAATGCATGTGGGTTGGATTTCATTTGGTTAATCTTTATGTACTCATGATTAAATTTTATCTAACACTTCCAGATATGTTAGGGTCCGCATACCTGATCAACTTCACGTTACACGTGTCCAACACGACCGACGTATCCGGCTTGGACCTTGACTATGTCCAGACCGGGGCATACGGAGAGGGCATCTTTAATGTGAGCTTTCCTAGTCCGGTACTGGCCAGATATGTTACCATCGCCCTGCCTCGCCGAGGGGCACTCTGTCTCTGTGAGGTCCGCGTCTTTGGAGGTGAGAAACCACCCTTCCATACATTTTGAGACAGTTTATATTATTTATCGCCAGGTGCATACCATATTTGTCAGCACTCGTCCATATTAGGACTGTTCATGTAAGCTGTGCATACCATACTTTCTATACAAAATATTATTTGTGTCATTGTTCATACGGAATATAAAAAATACATGACTTATGCACGTTTAATGTTTATTACTAACTTAAAAATATATCGCGGATAGTGTTGATTGTGCATGAGTGGAGCATGTTATTTACGAACTTTTAATACATGTTTTAATGTAGAGAAACATAATGTCTGTTTCTTATTCAGTACATATATACGTAAAGGATCGCATCGCTGAAGCATCCGTTTAACATAAACGGATTTCGGATACTGTAAACGGTAACAAGTACCGACAAATTATGTGATTGTCTAAGTTGTTACACTATTAATCGCAGTATACACACGTTTTACTTTATAACTATAGAATATAATTCATACAGGTGCATGTGTATAAAAAATATTTCCATCTATTTTGCCGAGATAGAAATGTGTGCCATCATCGCTTCTTTTTTTATCCTAGGCCGGTTCATTTTTCTATGCAGGCAATATATGAATCCGGATTAGATACCTAGTTCAATATTTCCAGACTGTGCCGACGGGACTTTCGGTGTGGCGTGTGACGGCCGCTGCTACTGTGCCGGCGGTGCGGCTTGCGATAAGGACACGGGGGAGTGTCCAGCAGGCGGCTGCTCCCCGGGTTACACGGGTCTGAAGTGCGATACGGGTACGACGAAAAAATTGATTCAATTTTCAAATATAACCCCATATTTATTGATATATACCATAACGTTATCCTTTATGTGACATTAAATAGCACCATTTGTACGTTATGCTTATAAATTATCTGTATGAATCGTTCCTTTATACACAGAGTGCAATGGCGGTAAATACGGCGACACCTGCCTCCAAGATTGTGGGTCATGCGCAAACGATGACGTTTGTGATCACGTGACCGGACGGTGTCCAAACGGATGTTCTGATGGATGGCTCAATGACACGTGCCAGACGGGTAAAATATATGAGCCTAGCGACAGTAACCGTATGATTACAACTTGAAAGATTAATAAATACAAAATGTATTTAAACATTCTGTAGATATATTTTTATATAATGTTGTTAATCTAAGTATTCCCCTTAGATAGAACAGATATGCAAAATATGGCCGATTGCTTCTTTCTTGTACAACAGGACCAGCGCTTTGGAACTGTTTAAAATGCCTACCGTGGCATGCATTTCAAAATCAAATATTATCTATTTTAACGATGCATAATTGAACTTTTGAATTCGACACAGAATGTTCCAATAGCAGTTATGGAGTACAGTGTAATGAAACATGTGGCTGGTGTAAGAACAATGCGTCCTGTAACCACGTGAACGGAAGTTGCCCTGACGGTTGCGCAGCTGGTTACAAGGGAAAGTTATGCAAAGAAGGTACACTGGTTGTTATGGAGGATATCGCTATTACGGTTACTAGTGACTTTCTTATGAAGCATACATACATAGAATAGCGTAAATGTCAATGTTTCCATAGATAGTAATAAATAACGTGGTCACACAGCACCTTAAGTGTAATTGGGGAGTTGAGCTAAAGTTATGTAACGTGGTTGCTTACACCGTGCAGACCTAGCTTGGAATTGCATTTGCGGAACAAGGTTAAAGGCGCACAAAGCTGGTCCTCCTCAAACACTTGAGTTTGATTGGAGGTAATGCGCTTTGTTACAACCCGGTTTGCAATAAACCCGTTTTGCAATAATATTATTGCAAAAATGGCTGGAGTGTTTGTTTTTGCAATAGACATTTTTTTTATTATAAAAAACGGTTTTGCAATAAGATCAACACAAATGTATTTGCAATATGTTTTTGCAAAATAGGTTGGATTGTCTTATTGCACTCTGCAATTTTCAAATGCATTGGACACGCTTAAAAAATACATTTAATTGTTTCAGGATGCGCCAATGGCACGTACGGTGAGAACTGTGCGATGATCTGTGGCAACTGCGTCAACGACACCGTGTGTGACACCTACTCAGGGTCATGTGACCTGGGATGTGACGACGGCTTCACTGGGGAAACGTGCTCCACGGGTGAGGATCAAAACGTTCGCTTTCAGGTTGTAGAATGCTCGTTAATTGATGAAGCGCCATGGGTCTAACTGAAGTTACATGTGTCTAAGTCCATCAAACACTGTTGGCCATGTAGGAATATTTACATTAAATGTCTAAGTATTCTTAATAACAATAGATGTTTACTTGGATATTCACGCTAGTACTTCAAGGTAATTATCCGTGATCAATCACTAAAGCCCGTGACTTAGACCTGCAAGTGAGCAGACTGAACGGCCTTTTTCTTATTAAAAATGCTGGTAATGTCTGTTTGCAACAACACCTTTTCTTTGTATATTGTACAGATAAGCAGTTGAAATTATTGGAGTCATTTGCGAGGTTATAGAAAAAGGTTCTGGACTATTAATTGCCAATTTGCATTTTTTATTTCCTTTTATTTTGAAGATCTGGTTAAGTTTTGCTTGTGACAGCTTTATACACCCGAAACAACAAGTATTTAATTGTGAATAAGAATTGTATTTAATTAGTGTTTAAGGTACATTTCGTATAGAAATGCTCCTATAGGTTGAACTGCAAGTTGACATTAAAGTTAAGGTTTGCGTGCAACAAGTTGAACTACTACAGATATTCAGTATATACTTCTCACATGTCATCTTGGTCAACATGTGAAGTAATCGACCATGCTCATGCTCATAAAACTGACCTTCTTTTTAGCAGAATTTCGCCTCTTTTTTACTAAAATGAAGATTACAAATAAACTGTCATTACTTCGGATACTCAGTAGAAACTTATAATATATACCTCCAGGTCATAATTTGAAGTCACTGACCTCAAATTATCTGACACTGACAAATACAATCAAAGATGAAACATATTTTTATATGTTCATTTTTTAATTACTTTTAATTGCTGCATACCATGTACATACACAACGAGAATACGTGATTGATTTAGATACTACTATACAATGTGTAGCGCTGAAACACTATGTCTTCGATTAAAATTTGATAACGTTATTATAATATATTTTGAAATGTTACAGAGAATTCTACTGTTATTTTGGTATAAAACCTATAAAAATATAACAAATAAGAATCTTACATAGTCTAGTATATAACACACATGAGTTTGAAAGTCGCATATTGTATAAACACAAAAAGATATTTATAATACATAATAAATGTTACTTTGAAAGTTATATAAAGTATAAAGTACAAATATGTGCAAACGTTGAATAAGTTTCCATACAAATTAGAAAAAACAGGACAATTAGTGTATTATTAAACAAAGTTGAAGGACAAGGCGGGAATCCTGACGGTGATGACGACGGGGTCAACACGGGTGCTATTGTCGGCGGTATTTTCGGTGCTCTGGCTGCAGTCGTCATTGTGGTGGTTGCCTACAAGATCTACATGAAACGATCGTAAGCGCTCGCCAAATATTAACTCCAGTACAGATGTATAATCATATATATTTGCATATTAAAACATAAAACATGAATGTATAAATGAGACCAAGTACAATTTACACACTATGCGTTTTGGGTTGGTTGTTGTCTTCAATTATATTATTGTTAACGATTACTGTACATGTATAGGAAAAGGACAAATGTACGTACACTGTATATGATTATTACGTTTCATGTACTGTAAATACATGTACTGATTCACGTGTACTACTATACAATTATGCAATCACAATGCACTTTGACACCCGCTGCATCTCTTACAACCAAGTTTAACATTTCTGTAGCGCGGGGAGATCTGGTGGTTTCGGTGGTTCTAAGAAGTACGACCCCTACCAGACGGAAAGTAACGGCGGCAGCAACAGCAACATGAGCCAGCGGGCGGAACACGAGTATGCTGGCATCGACGACGGTATGTGTTATATTTTTATAGTCTTGACTGAACGAAACACAATATCACGGCCACTTTTCTCATTAAGGGAGTCCTCGAGAGCAAAAACAGTACGTCTTCTTTATTTCCACACGTCGGAATCCATCTCGATATTCAGCGATTCTTGTTTAGAAATAAACAAAGAAAGTTAATAAAAATCCCCTATTTAAAAAATGATTCAATGTTAAAAGTATGCTAGGGTAAACAAATAAATAAGTTAAATGTGTATTTAATTACTAGTAATAAGTAAGATAGTGGACACTTGAGTCGATTTGAACAGTCGTCTTCCATTCCGTTGGTAAGCGCACAGAAGCGTGTACTCATGTTCTTTTTAGGTAAATATCTTCGCTTTTACGTTTGGCTATATAAAAAAATGAGTGTGCTTCTTTCCAGACATTGGTTACGGGTCGTTCAAAGTCGATAACACGCGACTGTGAGAGGGTTGCAATGATTGCAAGCGTGACAGTGGAGCGACCACCCTACCAACACCAGCACTGGCAGAAATACAGCCGTTACGATAAAAAATATAATATAAAAATAATTAAAGGTTAGACATTATAAGTTCAATAAAATGTAACTTAAAACGCATAGTCGTACCTATACGTAGTAAAATGAGTGTAGGTATGCGAGTAATTAAGTTCTGGATATTTTAATAACGGTATCGAAGCAAAAATTATTATTTTATTCAGTTAATATATGTATAAAGTAAAACTTCACTTAGTGAACAAAAATTACATAAATCGTGTTTCAAAATCGGAAAATATATTGGAAAATATTCGAATGTTCGTGCATACATTCATTAATTGGAACATTTTAATTACATCTACAGTTATAATGTGAAAGAAATAAATCGAATTTAATACTGTCATACAAATATAAGCTTAGTTTATATGTTTATTTTGCAGTATAAATAGATTCATCCATATATGTGCGTATTATATATAATATTTATGTGTTTCATCCATACCTGTGCGTATTATATCTAATATTTATGCGTTTAATTAATTGTGACGAAAGTTTATTGAAGGGATCGTTACCATTAAAAGAACACTAAAACAATAGACTGAAATCCTTAGCCGAGTATGTGGCGATGATAAACAGTTGGAAAACCATGTGTATTTCGTGCATGTGTCTGAACATGACAACACATCTATCAGTTACATAATATATCGCTGCATTATATGAAACATGCAAAAAATATTGAATGTAAGGAAACATTTAATGTAAGGTAAACATCGAAACCGTATTTACATTGTATATGCATCATATTTATTAAAATTATGCCTTTTATAAGAGTATGTATGTGTACATGTTCCATTGTTTATTTGGGTTTCGTATATAGTCGCTGGGATTCACCCGTATAATTGCATACATAAAGACTTATTTACTTAAATAAATACTTATACAATGATATGTTTCCTATTTGTCTTTGTATTGTTCGACATCTCTAAACCGAGTTCACGTATATGTTGAACCAAAAGCTATGCGTATCCCGTGATGAAAGTGTGTCACAGAAGCATTTCAAGTCTTGAAGATCTCCTGAAAAATAGTTTACATAATACGAAATAAGTGGCAAGACAAAGACAATGGAAACAATGTATTGACCAAAATTGTGAATTTCTTCAATGAGTGCGATATAAGCTATAAGTTTTTTGTATTTCTATATTGTTTAATGTTTTTATATAACACATCGTTCATGTTCATCGAACACCGCGTATGCCATATTTGCTTATGTTTAAGGAGACAAACGAGCGTGTAATCCAGGAAAATTGTGTTTTACCGTTAATAGCTATACATTTGTATATACATGTACACAGTTTATGAATTGACTATACATGCGTGTATGTCATTAAATACTTGCCCATTTGCATGCTATAAAATTAATTTAAACGCGGGTTATCTGTTCAGTGTATTTTTGTTTGTTAAGCAAATTAACATAATTTTATTTATACTTTGTTGTAAAACATTATTCAATATTTTCTACAAATGATTGATTATTTTTAATCCAAAGTTTGATTGAAGAAATAGCTGGGATCATATACAAACATGCATATAACATTGCAGTTTTTGACAAAATTAAGTCTTTTAAAAATAGTAAAGAATATATGTAGATGGGAATTTTTAAGTGTCTAATATAAAATAATCTAATATGTTAAACTATATAACGTTTTTATGAAGGAAAATGGGTTGAATTTCAGCCCCGGATAACGACGATGTTGACTACTGATTAGTCTTATTTATAAGACGCGCAAATAATTTAGAGATACTTTTTATATGGGCTAAATTACCAATACAAAAAGTAGCTTAATATTTGAGAGCGTCAACAAGTTCGACTAACTACTGATGACATTGATCTTGATCTTGATGTGATACGGTGAAACATTGACAAACATTTACTCACCGCGCATGCGTCAAGTAGCTGTAATATTGTTCAGTTTTCATGCCCCTCTCGAATTTGATTGATAAACACAGAAACTGAATCGTTGGTAGGCCTTTTTGTATTTGTGAATCAAGTCCGGTGGAAGAGAGTTCCAGTCATATATTGCGCGCTGGTAATGCGGATACTTCGATAACAGATTGCACTTCGATAACAGAGAACAACAAAAGCCACGCGCGAGAGATAAGTTCCTCAGTTTTTCACAAGTTATGTCATAAAGATTAGTTTTCGGGACAATGCACATGGTCGAGTTGATAAATGGTGTATCCCTTTATCTTGGGAAGACAAAAAATGTGGCCTAAATATAGAAAGTTCGGCCGAAAAACAGCATAAACGGGGTGAACAGTAAACATTTCAACAAAATAAAACTACTTGAAATATTGCGAGAAATTGTTTGCTATTCCAGCCTGTGGAGTAATCAATGTGCTTCAAATACTGAAATTTTGATAGTATTCAATTAAAATATAAACAAAGATAGAGCATTTTTAATAGGTGGTATTCATGAAGTTGCGGATACTTTGATTCCCGATATAGGACACTTCGGATAACAGAGACTTTTAACAAATTGGGCAATCTGATAGCAGAGTTTTATCTTACACCTGAAATGCATGTATGTATATTACGGCTATTCTTACCAAACATTTTGAAGTACGAATCAATTTGAATTGTCAAGCACGACACATTGGGAATCTATGCATAACGTAATTACATACACATGTGAAATATAACCAATGGCGTTGTTTGTTTTATAAAATATCATTACTATTAATTTATACAATTAATAGTATAAGTGCAATTTTTAAGTAAGATTCAAATGCTTATTCTGGAGTAATATATTTCAAGTGACAACCGGAAATAATTGTCTACATAAAGAACTTGTTTTTTGGTTGTAACTTGAGATTCAGAGAGATGAAGATATAACGGATAATGTGGATTAACACGATTGTGTTTAATTTTAATTATAGCAGGCCTCTAGATAACGGGAGCAAAGGGATCCGATTAAAAGCGTCAAGTAAACATTTGTTCTTCATAAAATCCTATGTAAAGTAACACTATACTTGGTAAATAAGATGCCAATACAAAACTGTCGCTACTTACATAAAAACTGCGCATTAATTAATAAAGTACACTTAAAAGTATATACTGGTAAATACAGATGAGAAAAGCGATTGAGAGTTAATAATGCGGTATACATGTGTCTTCGTGATTGTAACATATTGTTTTGAAAATAAAAAATAAACAACATGAGCAAAGCAGAAACAATACAAACAATCATGCTTAATTACATTTAAACCTTATCTCAGTAAAATCATATTGAGCTGACTAAGTGAAACGTCCAAACAAAAAGTTATTAAAGGGACCTTTTCACGTTTTGGTAAATTGACAACATTAAAAAAATGTTTCAGATTCGCAAATTTTTCTTGTAGTTATGATATTGTTTAGGAAATAGTAATACTGAACAGTTACCATGCTCTAAAATATCCATTATATGCATCTTTTGACGATTAAAAACCCCTTAAAATTATAAAGCGTTGCAACGCGAAACGATTGAATAATTTGGAGAGATCTGTTGTTGTCGGTATATTTTGTAATACTACGAGGATTGTTTGTATAAAGTATACAATACATCACTCATTGTACTGGAGTTTTTAAGATCTAATGTTTACATTTATCAACATAAAGCAGTTAATGAAAAACTTCAATGCATGGCAAAATCTGTTAAAAGGCCCCTTTAACGAAAATATCAAGTGTTGTTATTTAAGAGTCGCATATTAATGCTTTAAATTTAGATATTAAATTTAGATATGTTATGAAACCATTTATGCGTCATTTGTGGAAATAAACGAATAAAAGGTAACATTCATTAACTCCGAATCGCTCATCCTGTAATATATAATTATATCATGTATATCCAAGTTCATATGCAGAACAGTGTTGTGTTTATATTAATAACAACGACGGGTATACACAACTTTTACACGATTTAATCAACCGTCTGTTCATTATTGCTATTTTTTTTAATTTACTGACATTGAGCCAAAACAACAAGTTCCACTAGAATTTCGGACCTGCACCGCTGCTGATATTTATTTCTAAGTTGTAGTTTTAGCAGAGTGATGTTTCATGACATGCTATTTAGTATATAATTATTATAAGTAAATGGCCTTAGTACCTTCATTAGGACATAAGTATAAATGCTTTAGATCAGCCGTTTCGCTACAAAGGATGTAATTTAAAAATTGTTTAAGCTCGTGTACTACGCGAAAATCCATCTGTTGGGTGACTCGAAAACTGGAAAATGTATGGTCATATAGACTGTACTCATCAGACATATCGAATTATTTTCACATTTATCTTTAACATTTATACAAAATCATAATCATATTCCAAAGGGCTAAAAAATATTTCGGTAATTCGTTTTTAATTTACGCCTGCTTACTATATAACAGTATTCCGCATTTCTGATTCACTCAAAAGAGTGTGTTATATCTGGTAAAAAAAGTGTCGAGTAATCTGGAATGCAAGTGTAATTATCATTGCTATGATCGATAAAAGAAGTGTCCATGAAAATTTGGCATCCGACTCTTTAAACATGTGAATGTCCTCAAATACGTTAGTAAACTAAAATGTAACATGTTGTAACATTAATGGACATATTTATTCTTTATTTGGAATAGTTTGGAACGTTTTTGATTTATTTCCAAGTATTTCTATTTTGTTGAAATACGTACTGATCATCTAAATCATGATGATTATCGATGAAATTTTTTCATTTTTTGTATAAAATCCACCGTTTTTCAGCGAGTTCTTTTCTTCGCAATTTGAAGTGCTATACCATTAATCGACCAAACAATGTTTCGTGTCTGAAAACCAAATGAACAGAACACAAATGCAAATAAAAAACCTGAAGAACTCGCCGCTCGCGCGTGGCTTTTGTTGTTCTCTGTTATTGAAGTGTCCGCACACCCGGCGTGTATTGTGTTTGGAATGAAACTGAACTTCAGTTCGTTTGTTCCTCTCGTAATTCTGTTAAAGTGTTCATTATGCATTTTTTAGTATGGCGAATAGGTCTACTAAGTTGATCCAATGGTAAATTTACACGTGAATTTAGTCCTTTGCATAGTAATATTAATCTATTTTGTTTTCTTCTTTCTTTCAAAGGTTGAAGTTCTAAGTCCCTTAGAATTTTAGTCATAGATCCCGGTTCGTAGTCCCGATAATAAGAAGTAATGAATCTAGCTGAAAGCTTTTGTACACTTTTAAGTTCAGGCCGCGCTGGCATATTCTAGCACTGTGCGGTTTAAACCTGTGTATGCCTTTAGTTTTACATCTTGAGGACACATAGATAAATTTCTTTCGACAAGACCTAAGGTTCTATACGATTTGTTGCAGATTTCGTTAATATGTTTACTCCAGTTCAGATCACTTGTGATATTCACACCTAGATATTTAATACAAGATAAGAATTCACGACGAGTATTTTTCAATGTGTAGTCCAAATTAATTTTCTTCTTTTTACGTGTTTGAGTCATCATGTTTCATTTACTGGGTTGAAATCTCATTCCCCATGAAGTAGCCCAATTACCAAGTTTGTTTATGTCCGATTGTAAATCCAAACAGTCTTCAAATTTATTGATTTCCCTATAGCAAACACAATCGTCGTCAAAAAGCCTTATATTTGAAGTTATGTCCATAGAGATGTCATTTATATGCTGCGGTACTCCAGACTTAACATCTGAGGATTCGGACCTGGAGCCATTAACCACAAAACGAATTGTTTACGGTTTACTAAAAACGAATCAATTGACTGTAGAATGTTTACAGGAGCTCCATATTTGTGTAATTTGGTTTTTAATAATTCATGAGGCACGGTGTCGAACGCTTTTTCAAAGTCCAATATAAAAATGTCCACTTGCTTGATTTTATCTATCGATGTTGCCCAGTCATTAATGACGGTTGCAAGTTGAGCGCGAGTTTCACAACTATGATTTTTAGAAAAGCATGTTGATTTTTGTTCAAAATATAGTTGTTATCAAAATGTTGCATTACATTGGAACAGATGATGTGCTCTAGAAGTTTACAACATATGCAAATCAACGACACTGGTTTATAGTTACTTGGTATCGATCTGTCATCTGTTTTTATACAAAGGACAAATATCCGCTAATTCCCAATCTTCCGGAATAGTACCAATGTTTACTGACTGCTGAAATAGACGCTTGATATACTAGTTGCAAGTTCTTTTAATACTTTTGGATGTTATCTATCAGGACCCTTGGCCTTGGTTGTATTTAAACCTTGATGCATTTTTTACTCCTTTTTCGGTTATATTTATAAAGTCCATTTTATCATATAAAGGTGTTTCATAAGGAACTGATGTATATTCAGTGTGCGTAAAACACTGGCGAATTGTTCATTTCAAACTTTAGCTTTATCTAAGTCGGATTCCACAGTAGAGCCACTTTCTGTTGTTAATGGGGTTATACCCCGTTTGTCGGATATTTGGCATTTTATCATTTTTAATTTCACCAATTAAATTATTCACACGATTGTCGTGGGCATCTTGAACTTCAGATTTAACTTGTTTTCTTAGCAGTTGCCACTTTTTCTTCAGCCTGATATTTCCAGTTTTTTTTTTAAAAATGTGCATGAGTTTTATTTCTACGTTTTACCAATGTTATGATTTCGCGGGAAATCCAAGGTAAAGATTGTACACTTTTAGATATTTTACTTGGAACATGAGTGTCTACACATTTTAATAAGAATTTCTTGATTAATTGCCAATTTTCTTCCACTGTTCTGGAGTTTTGATAACCGTTGAAATAATTGTCCTTAGCAAAGTCCGAAGTTTCCTTTCTCATTGCATCATAATCTCCTTTGGAATATTGGAAATAAGAACGTTTTGGTTGTTGTTTTTTTGTACGGGATGTCACACTTCAACGTACCAGCGATAACATCGTGATCACTAAACTCGTCTGGTGAGTAGATATTTTCAAATTGACCGGGTAGAGTTGCAATTAACAAATCCAACATGTTCTCATCACTTGTGGGAAAGTTCACGAGTTGTTCAGCACTATGTTCGTCTAGGATATCAATAAGGGATTTACCTTCGCAATCCGATAACCATGATGAAGTAAATTTATTAAGTTTATTTTGCCAGTTTATTTTTCTCAATTTTAAATCACCCAATACGTGTATTCATTGTGTGACATTTTCTTTTACATAATTTTTAATTTTACATAACTGATCTTTAAATAAGACAAGATGATCTACTGGTGCATCCGGCTGCCTATACCAACTGCCGAAGAAGTGATGTTTCCATTTTAAAGTCAATTTAGCTCATACTGATTCTGATTCATTTTCTACTGAATATAAGGAAGAAGAACGTAAATTAGATTTGATAAGGAGCATCGTACCTCCACCATTTTAATTTCTGTCCTTTCTATATGTGTCATATAAGCCTGCAGCACCCTTATAAACAAGGTGAAGTCCCAAATGCCCTCAATAACTATAACAGAAGAAGGTGTGGACAAAATCTTGAGTGGTCTCTGCCCCAGTAAAGCATCCGGCCCAGACCAGATTTCCCCACGGATCCTAAAAGAACTTCACAAAGAGATTTCACCCATCATTTGTAGGATATTCCAATTATCCCTTAGCTCAGGTATTGTTCCATCAGACTGGAAGAAAGCAACCATAGCCACTGTGTTCAAGAACGGATCAAGGTCAAAACCAAGTAATTACAGACCCATATCACTTACATGTATTGTCTCTAATCTGATGGAACACATTATTGTCTCAAACTTAATGTCCCACTTTTATAAGCACCAGCTCCTTTCCCCTTTCAACATGGATTTAGGTCAAAACAAAGCTGCGAGACACAGCTGATTAGTTTTTCCCAAGAACTATTTGACTCTCTAGAAAATGGTCAACAAACTGACGTAATCGTAATGGATTTCTCCAAAGCATTCGATAAGGTCGATCACCACAAGCTCATCCACAAATTATCCAAACTTGGGGTGAACTTCGAGGCCACATCCTGGATAAGATCCTTCCTCAGTAACCGTACACAGAGAGTTGCGGTTGAGGGTCATATCTCGGATGAACTCCCAGTTATGTCTGGTGTCCCACAAGGGTCAGTCATAGGTCCCTGCCTCTTCCTGACATATATAAATGACCTCCCTGACAGCACAAAAAGTAATGCTAGGTTATTTGCTGACGACACTGTAGTCTACCTGACAATCAAGTCCCAGTCCGATTCAGTACAACTCCAAAATGACCTCTACCAACTAGAACAATGGGAAAAAGATTGGGCAATGGAATTTAACCCTGACAAGTGCGAGGTGTAACGTGTAACTAGAAAAATAAACCCCATCATATTTCCCTACACCCTCCAGAATATCGAACTAAGTCAACTGTCAATGCCAAGTACCTTGGGGTAACCCTAACTAAGGACTTAAACTGGTCAAAGCACATCAATAACATATCCCTTAAGGCCAAAAACTCCCCCCATTTCATTAAGAGAAACGTCAGGACCCAAAATATCAAGGTTAAGGAAGCTGCCCATACCACATATGTACGCCCACAACTTGAATATTGTTCAGTTGTGTGGCATCCCTGGCAAAACTACTTGGCAAACAGACTAGAAGGGGTCCAACGCGCAGCAGCCCGGTATGTCATGAATGACTATTCATACACCAGTAGTGTCACCCTTATGCCACAGACCCTTCATTGGAACACCCTTGCCCAACGCCGCATGACCAACTCCCTCACCATGCTATATAAAATCCAACACCAGCTAGTCAACGTGGATCACTGTCACCTTACCCCTACAAGAAATTTAAACTTCTTAATCCCCCAATCACGCACCCAGTATCACATGACCTCCTTCTTTCCCCGAACTATAAGGTATTGGAACGATCTTCCATACATGGTCAAAACAAGCTCCAATCTCGATACCTTCAAAACGAGACTCGGGGAGGTTAAATTCTAAGTTTGTAGCCCCTGATTTTATCTTATTTTTAACCTAACACTGCACTTCTGGAATATTCTTACTTTACTGTATATATCTCAAATACTTTCTCTTTTAGATGCACTTTTTAACTGACTAACACTGATTTCCCTGACAACGCGCCTCCCAATTATAATCATGATTGATTATTCGGGAGTATACCGTAGATGTAGATGTAGCATATTCTAAACTGTCTGGTATAATTTCATTCGATTTAATACTATCATCCAACTTGGTTTCCTGTAATGCGACCACGTCCGAATTTTCAGTTGCTGAGAAGGTTTGTAATTCAAGTTTCTTACCCCTAACATTGTTTATATTCATTGACATGATAACTAGTTCACTCCACTTTATTGGAGGTGTTTGCTTTTTAATATGTTTATGAGTTACAGATAAAACTTCAAAAACTGGTTTCTGTTTTCCAATTCTGACAATACACTAGAAAAGGATGATGAAATCTTATCTGAGTCACACTTTGGGCACGACCAAGTACAGTTTGTGGCTTGCACGATCATATAATCCTCGGACGATACTACTGCGCAAGAGGTATGTATCCATGGTCTGCACGAGTCACATTCAATAGCTAGGTATGTCTTTGTGAGGTTTACAGAGGTTTCGTCACACTGCAGTTTCGTCACACTGAATTTACTGTAGATCAAAGCGCTGAGGGCACTGGAGATGTTCGCTATTGCATAATTTAACACGCAATTCATTTTTCAAAATCAATCGCAAGTTTGAAATGAACACACGCCATTTCATAGAAATAACTAAGACAAAATAAAAACAACATGCTTTTTGGAAGTTCTGAAAGCATAGAAAGTATGATGAAAATGGTAATGTGAACTTAATATAAAGAAAATTTGCAGTCACCATCATATTAAAGGAATATTTTTTCTAATAGCGAATGACTATCTCACCAAGAATATAAATTCATAATGAAAGTTCCGTGTACAAAACTTTAGATTTTTGACACCATATACAAATTCAAAATATACAATAATCTTCGTATCTTGTATATGGAGGAATAAAAGTATATAAACATTGCTGTTTATGCTTTACTTGTTACCCGAGCAGTTCACACGGTGTCAACAACGCTAACATAAACATAGCTATAGAGCACTAATGTGCTTTTAGGCGTAGCTGTTTCAGTTTTCATCTAAGTGACTTTTACATAACGCCAACAGATACGCATGAATTTTTTCGAATATTTAATAAGCTGATTCGAGATACAACCTCTGATTTTTTGCTACATCACTGCGTATGTGCTCAATTCAAAGGATGTAGCACTGTTCAGTGTAAGGAATTCCGGACTACTCTCTGTATGCTCAAACGACACAAATTGTGGCCCTGTTACAATTACGCGTTACAATCCATCTCGCAGAATTTCACTCTGGCCTCCAAGATGAGAAAACAATCATTAGCGAAATAGTATAGTGTCACGATAAGAGAAAATCGTTTTATTATCATACCACAATGTTTGCCGTACTTGGTCAGCACGTCTGGAAATGTTTTAGCGATTATGAAACATTTTTTTGTTTTTGTCTATCGTATCGCTGAAGTTATTGTTGAACTTATGTTCAACGTTTTATAAATTGAGAATATAAATAAGCGTCAACTTTTTCCCGAATCTCTCAATTTACGACCGTACTACGTTATTGAGTTGTATGTGAGAGCGTAACCTATTGCGTTGTTATCGCCCGTAAACTTTCCTTTGTTTATCGACAGGCGCATCTACTAATAGCCTCATATCATGAATGCCAAAACACCCGCGAAAAAGAACCACGTGACCAAATAGGACGCTAAACGCAAATACCATGCGACTGCGACTTTTATTATGTAAGAACGCTCCGCAATTCCTTTGAAGCCGGGGCCTTGTGATTGCTATTACGTAAAGAGTTTACCTCTAACTGAATATAAAGAAGTGAAACTCCAGCTGCTGGAGCAGTATTGAATTTTCATTAAAAACAATTAGTTGGTCCTTTATTTAAGGCAAGTGACCGATTGCCCAAACAGTACAAAACAGCACAATACAGCACAATACAAACCAACATAAACACAAAATATGAATAAAGCTGGGGTCACCGCCTTGGAACGGTCAATGCAAAGCATTGGGGGTTTAAACCTGGTTATAGAGCGCTCAACCTCACACTTAGCAAAGGAAACGCAGCACCTAATTGACCCATTCCTTCTATGTGCGAAGGCAGATTGAATTTTTCTAATGTATGGTTTGCCTATTATAACACACATTATAATGCGGTAAATATGCGACTTACAAGTAAAAAACACTATAATTAAACTTTTGTTTTGAATTAAGTTATTTAGAAACCAAAATTCCAAATCTTATTACAAAACAGCAAGACTACATTTTTTAGAGAATTTTCTTGTTATATTTAAATGTTTTTTTAACAGTTTCAGCGATAATGAAACATTTTTTATGTTATCTATCGTATCCCTATAATTGCTGAACTCGTGGTCAACGTATTATTAATTGAGACCTGTGAATAAAACAAGCGTAACCTTATACTAGTGCGTTATTCTCACCCGGACTCCCCTTTGTTTATCGCCAGCCTCAGATTTATGAATGAGATGAGCGAAAATACTACGTCACGCAGACGCAGCAGAAAGTTGACTATTTTAATCATTCATAAACAATCTCCTCCGCGACACGTACAATACGATCATTGTTTTTCTTATTCTTTTCTATAAAACACCATTCGAAACTATTGCATTTAACACGATACTAATATAATGTTTCCATTTGTGAATAAACATAATTGGAGAACTCAAACCTCTTGCATAAATTATACAACTCTTTCGAATACGCGTAGTAAGCGGGAATTGGGCTAATCATACCTAGGCCGTACCGACCTGAATTTTACACTAAGCACTTTAGACGGTCGCTAAAGCGACCATCTAAAAACGGGTAGAGGGTTCGTCACAATGGTAATATAAAGGTGTGAATAATATCGGGAAACTTTAGCACCTTTGATTGACACCTTTCTTTTGTTATCAATCAACATGTTTTTTTTTCTTTTCTGTTAAATTCGATAAATTGAAGTATTTAGTATGTATACACATGCAATTAAATGACATAATACAATGTGGATTATGATTCACAAAAACATTTATTCACAACACAATATTACACAATACATTAACATAAAAATCTCCTTAATAAACGGTATAATAATATACTTACCTTTACACAACACATACATTTATTTGCAAGCAATATTACACACACACACAAATTTGCATATAAAACATAAAGATACAATCAAATACAAATCTACTCAATAAACGGTATAATAATATACTTACCTTTACACAACACACATTTATTTGCAAGCAATATTACACCAAAAATAAATATTTGCATATAAAACATAAAGATACAATCAAATACAAATCTACTCAATAAACGGTATATTAATAAACATACCGTTGCACAACACATACATTTATTTGCAAGCAATATTACACCAAAAATAAATATTTGCATATAAAACATAATTCTATGCAATATATCAGTGTGACGAAACCTCCACTGCCCTCCTTCATAATATCAGTGTGACGAAACTGCATTGTGACGAAACCTCCATCACCCACTTTGTGACGTCCTTTGTAACGTCCTTTGTGCAAATACCGCACGGCGAAACACAATTTGGGCAAAACCATTTTTCTTCCGAGTTTTGCAAAAGTATATAGTGATCCACATCAATATTACCACAGTCTATGTGATTCCAATGATCACAATCGTCACATAGCACCGCATTTCCTGACTCTTGACAATCTTGCTGCATATACCACAGCCTGAACGCAGACCGGGGTTGCTTTTAATGTCACCAGCCAACAACCATACGTTATAGCAACACATGAATTTACTAGTGCAGTGTAGCCTGCTTATTCGTTTGCCTCCCTTAGTATTAAATTTGCCAAGGTTTGATAGAAAAACCGATTCTTTCCTCAGTTTGAATTACGTGTAATGCTTGCATTCAGTGAGGTTCTTAAAAATATTTATACGTTTGCAAACATTTTAACACAGGCTTACGGAGAAGATGTGAAGGAATGGAAGGAAAACTCTCTCCATAATGCTCAAAATTGGGCAAAATATTGTGAAAATGTATTGTGCTTTGTATGTTTGGAATTAAATTTGACAAATTGCTGTATACTTTTCTACCGTCTTAAAGGGGACGTCCAACAGATTTTGGCATGTATTGAAGCATGTCATTCAATGCTTTTTATTGATAAATTTAAACATTTGACCTAAAAAACTCCGGTAAAAAAACAAAAACACAATTTAATTTTTGAAAAAGGAAAAAAAGTAACCCTCAACAGGCTCGAACCACTGACCCCTATAGTCCTGGAGTAAAAAGTCTCCCGCCTAGACCACTCGACCATCCATGCTCATGCTTAGAGTGGATATATTTTTTTACCTATATAAGCAATCCTCGTAGTTTCCCAAAATATAACTACAACAACAGAGCTTTCCAAATTATTCAATTGTTTCGCGTCGCACGACTCTTTATAATTTCTAGGTTTTCAAATCATCAAAAGATGCATATAATGAATATTTAAGAGCATGGTAAATGGTCAGTACTATCAACTTGCAAATAGAGAATCACATGCCAAAAACGTTTAATATTTCCATAAGAATTTTGTTCTTTTGGCTTTTGTGCATATATGAAAAGATGTAAAAATGAAAGCTAGTTTATCATTTTCTGTATTATTATTTTGCAGCAGTACACCTCAGATTAAAAAAAAAAAAAAGGTCAATGAAAGTACCACAATGAAAAAATATCATATGATCACAAAAACTTTAAAATAAACAGTTTATAATGCTGTCATTTAACCCAGCGATTTTTTTCCTTCTTTATAAAGTACCGGTAAACGGCACTTTCCCAATTATGAAAAAACTACAAATTTCCCAATTTTGTCCAAATTTTTTCCAATTTTAGGAAAAAAACAACAAAAAAAAATGTTTTTTTTTTGTGGAAAATGCAACATTTTGTTAGTTTCCCTATGCAGCTCTATGGTTTGACCCTAGGTAAATATAGTATTGACAGCTTGAAAACACTTAGTTATCAATTTTAAAGTATTTGGGAGCATAAAATCAAATACACCAATTTCCCAATTTGAGGGTTTCACGACTCGATTTTTCCCAATTTTCAGGCTTTCACGACTCAATTTTTCCCAATTGGACCGGTACGGGTACTTTTCCCAATTGGACAAAAAAAATCGCTGTTTAACCATATTTCACATTTAAAAAGGTTTCATTGAAAATAAATAAACATTACCTATAATAAAATGATGTACACAAAAACACTTGCTATCGCCAATAAAGGATCACTGCTTACAGCATTATCTCCCCTTTCAGATCCACAGTTGGAGCATCTTTTCACAAATTTGTAAAATTGAACATTTATCCAAGGGGCACACTATACAACCATCATGTTTGATTTGATTATACTTTTTCACACCATAGTGACCCCCTTTTGGTGTGACCCCCTATTGGCGAGTTTACTGTATTACTATTTCCTCAAAAATATAACAAAAACGAAAATTTGCGAATCTGAAACAATTTTTTTTAATTTTGTCAATTTACCAATATGTTGGACGGCCCCTTTTCGAATTAAATGATAAATTTCTGGACCAATAAATGAGGTAAATAATTCAAAAGCTCAATTCCTGCAAGAAAATCTACATTGAAAGCAAAAGAGGGACATAAATTATTATAGTAGGCATTTGTATACTGGCGGGATCCCTATTTTGATTGCGCCACCTTAGTGCTGTTTATCTGTCAAATTTGGTGACCCAATTTCTTTTGCCGTCAGAAAACAGTATTTTCAGTGATAATGAGCAACATTTTGCTAAGTTGTTATTGTTATTCATGAGAAATACGTTTTTTCCAACAAATTAAACAATATTCCCATTAAAGTTTTCAGTATTTTAGCTTTTTACAACTTGTTACTCATCGTCTGTTGCATTTTCCCGATCTCATTAATATGCAAATTTTAACAAGCTCTGCCCATATGACTTACTTTAGGTTACACAACACAGTTTAAAGATTAGGCCTTAAACCACTTAAGCCCACCCTGAATGGAGAGGAAGGGGGGAACAAGGGCAACATATTGAATTGGGCCAACATCCCTTCATACTTTTCTTTGGGAATGGAGAGAGAAATAAAAGGAGGACAACATTTAATGGTGGCAACATGCCTTCATATTTTCCTGAGGGAATGGAGAGGGAGGGGAAACCAAGGACAACATTTAAGAAAAATATTTTTTATTTGGTACATGTTTAGGTAGAAAAGCAGACCAGAGGCAAGCCATACAGATCAGAACTGAACCAGCATATTGAAGGAATGACAGTTGTGCTAAATCCAGCTGCTTTACTTCATCTGAATCTGGACATACTAAGCAAGGCTCAGTCATATTTGATTCAGGTACACATACTGATTATCATGAATATGTTGTACAATTAACATTGATGGATATTTCCTGACATTAACAATTCATGTCATTGAAAGAGAACACTGTGTAGAAAACCTGGGACTTGAACCTAGTATCATAAGGTTGATCATTCTCTGTAGAAGACATTGCTCTACAGCATGCAACAACTGTGATGCACCACCACTTGTTTGGCTTTATCCACTTTTTTGTGGTCGAATATTCTGATTTTAAAGTTTAGCATCAGTACTAAACTTAGTACCACATGTAAATTGCAATTAAATATGTTTAGTTTCTTTTTATGCCTTTCCAATTTAAGTTTTTCTTTAATAGCACAAATATTCACTGAATAGTCCTATGATCTATACTACTCGACCAAACTTTGGTGTTGTTGTCTGCGTAATGGTGTAGTTAAGATTAATGTGCAACATCACCATATCACTGTTTCTACTACATTTATTCAACTTTAACTTCACAAATGTGGTTTGGGTCATTGTGATAGGTCACTGACAAAGTTCTATAACTCTGACCTGCAATTTATCTGAAATTTTCACCTTTTTGTACTTGATAGTTCGGTAAAAGTCAAGAACAAATGTATCTCCGTATCACTGGTTCTTATACTCAATTGAAACTTTACACATGTATACAGGGTTATGGACTGATGTCATTGACCATTACTAAGACCTGTAATTTTGCAGGATTATGCCCTTTTATCTACTTAACAAATTCTGGTATCCACTATGTATATTTACTGCAGTTATTGAAATAAAACACATGTGTTCAGGCTCTTTATGAAAATTCTCTATGACCTAATAAGGTCATAGTTTGCATTCCAGAAGTACATATCTCTGTAGCTACTACAGATATTCAGCTTAAACTTCACACATTTCTTTGGGATCATCCTGCAAAATCATCAACCAATGCCCATATCTCTGATCTGCAATTTAGCATAATTATGCCTCGGTATTGGGTTGAAGTGTACTTGGGAACATAACTTGATAAGTCTAAGGTTTGAGTGCAACAACTCCTATCTACCCCCGAGGCTACATGACATTAGACCCATTTTTGTATGAAGCAGGCTGTATCATAGGGGAAGGATAGTCAAGTGCACTGTCTTTTGACAGCTCAAGTTGTTACTATTTGTTCTGGTATTACAGGTACTTTCTGAGAACCCCTTCATGCCACAGAAACTAATTGCAGTAAAACTGTCATTAGATCCAAGTGCAGCAGCTCAGGTTTGTTTTTTGTTTTGTTGAATTATCACAGTGACACAAACAATATTTACACAAATGTTATATATACATGTTAAGTTTTAATCTTAGCAAATGTGTTGTTTTCTTTCTTGTGGGTGAAGTAATTACAACTACTCATTTAAAGAATAGTTTAGCACATCATGAGAAAAATGATCTTATGCCATATTCAGCAGTTCAGCTCCAGACCAGTCTGTACAATCGCAGTTAGGAGCTTTGACGTTTGCTTGAAAGTTCCACAAGGTTTTGTCGGCTGTCCAGCCAGTACAATGGTTGGTACATGTAGGCAACCCGGTTCCAATCTTGAAAGATTGTACGTTTGGTTGGAATTCACCATACTGGACAGGCGTGTTTCCTCTGGATATTCAAGCTTCCCTCCACAACACATTACCACTCCAAAATAAAAAAAACCTTCCAGTAACAATTAAATACCTGTAAATTAAAATTATAGTTAAAAATTTATCCCAACTTTAGTGAGTCTAGACATTTAATAAGGTATTAGTGCTATTAGTGCACACTTGAGGTCCACACTTAATGCAGCCAAATAAATACACATTGATCTCATTAGCAGACAGGGTTGCTTCTGAATATACTCTTTTTGAATGATGCGGCCTAATATGTTACCAGTATGTTATGGGTGTCTGCAATTAGTGCATACATTTACACATGTATAGGCATAAAATAAATACAATTGCCATGTAATGTGTTTCCCTAAGAGTTTATTATGTTCTTGATAAATATTATGCATAGCTAGGTATTAGATTTTAATGACAATTTTATTTTTTTTCAATTTCAGCAAATTTCAACATGTACCAGCAATATGGAGCAAGCCCCTTTAAAAAGACTGATCTGTAACAATGAAGTTTATGAAACTCACTGCACAAGAAAATATGGTCAATATTTATTGAGCAGACTTGTGTATTTACACAATATGCAACATTCAGCCAAAAGGTTAGTCATATTTACAATATTCTAATTAATCACCATGTATGCATGTATGCATTTAACAAATGCTGTCACAATGCCCCAGCTAGGACTAAACAAAATGGAGCAGCACCATCACGCACCAAGAAATTAGCCCCCCGCCCCTCCACGGACCCACACCATACACATGTTTTTATATACAGATAAAAGTACATGTTATATGAAATATATATGAGCCGTGCTCTGTGATAAGAGGGTTTAATGCATGTGTGTAAAGTGTCGTCCCAGATTAATCAGGGATGACAGTTTTCGCCTAAACTGGATTTTTGCTAAGAAAAGACTTTCTTGAAACAAAAAAAAAAATAAAATCAGAAAGTGTCCTTCCTAATTAGCCTGTGTGGACTGCACAGGCTAATCTGGAACAACACTTAACGCAAATGCATTTAACCCCCTTTTCACATAGCACGGCTTATATTTATGTAACATTAATGCCCTTTTAAAATCCTTGCTCAAGCGCTGATTATCTTTTACGAATAAGAAATAAATTAACATGCGTTTTCTCGTTTAACACGCCAAATTAATGAATAAAAGCTGATCATTCTTTGATGGAGATGAATGATAAACATGTGCTGTCTTTTCTACATTCCGTCTTTTATTTCTTTCAGGCTTGACAGATTTTTGGAAAAACTTTTGTCAGAAATTACAAGTTTGACGGATGGATGGGTAAGCTAGTCTCTTACAGAATAAAGAATAGAAAAATGCAGCAGTTTGCTTTTGTACCATTTATTTTCATATGATTAAATTCGTTCAAATGTTAGAGTTTTATTTTGATTTTTTAGCTCGGCGTTTTCGGAGAAAACCCGAGGTATTGTCATTGCCAGCTCGTCATGTCGTCCGCCGTCTGATGTCCGCCATCCGCGCTGTGCTAAAACCTTAACATTGGCTCTAAAATAAAAGTGCTTCCACCTACAACTTTGAAACTTCATGTGTAGATGCACCTTGATGAGTTCTACAGGCCACACCCTTTATGGGGTCACTAGGTCAAAGGTCAAAACTGTGACCTCTTATAAAAAGAAGAAAATTCTGACAAGCTTTCATTTATTCAAAACTGCACCCGTAGCCGAGCGTGGCACCCGTTATGCGGTGCTCTTGTTTTTGTTTTAGAGTATAGCTATGTTTGCCCTACTTGGAGAAGTGTCTGACATTGATGCAGTGGAAAGTATCAAAGAAAAGATAACACAGATTGTTTTTGGAAAACTTTCAAGGTAAATTTGTAAATTCTAGTTGTGTGTGGAATGGGAACACCCTTACCGGTGATAACTTTTATTAATTATCTACTTTTTATATGTTGTGAAAGCAGTATATTGAGACCAGTGGAATGCATTGAATAACAGTACATGTATTCTTATTGCTGCTGGGAAAAATACTTTGTGTGTTGTATTGGTATTATCTACAATAAAGCCTGTCATTGATATAAGTGTATTGTAATAACGTTAAGTGAACTGTTATCTACCGTTTTGGAATATTTCAGCTGCCTTCACAACTGCCCAGTTGCCATGCTGTGTGTGGCGTGTTGCCATGACGACATTTTCACGCAGTTTTACCTTAGTTACCTAGAGGCCTGGGGAAAACAGATGACTCCAGTCTATGGGAGTAGGCCAGATGGCAGTCTCTACCATTGGAGGTGAGGTTTACATTGATACTCAAGCAATGGAATAGGATTGTGTATACGTGAAACATCTTCTTGGTTATCTTATATCGATTCCAGTCATAACCATCCATAACCATGTGCAGAGAGCAAAATATTAGGTACCGTCTCTTCATATGCTGGATGGGCGTTAATGTTTAAAAAATGATTAAAAATGAAGGTACATATTTCATAAAGGTACTTATTTGCCAGAAGTATTCAACAGTAGTGCATTAAGTCATTTACATAAAAAACAAACTGACATGTGATGATGTTTGATTTTAAGCAGCTCGATTTGCTGATTATCTTATGGTAGGCGAACTTTTTACAATATTTCGCTTCTTGAGAACTTTTAGTAATATTTTGAATGTTTGAATAATGTTTTATTAGCAATCCAGGTTACTTGTTTTTTAGCTCACCTGAGCACAACGTGCTCATGGTGAGCTTTTGTGATCGCTTTTTGTACGTCATGCGTCGTCCGTCGTGCGCTGTCAACATTTGCCTTGTTAACTCTCTAGAGGCAACATTTATTGTCCAATCTTCATGAAATTTGGACAGAAGATTGGTCTCAATGATATCTTGGATGAGTTCAAAAATGGTTACGTTTGCTTGAAAAACATGGCTGCCAAGAGGCAGGACTTTTTCCTTATATGGCTATATATGGCTATAGTAAAATCTTGTTAACTTTCAGGAGGCCACATTTATTGTCTGATCTTCATGAAACTTGGTCAGAAGATTCATCCCAATAATATCTTGAACGAGTTCGAAAATAATGCTGGTTGGTTGAAAAACATGGCCACAAGGGTGCGGGGCATTTTTCCTAATATGGCTATAGTAAAACCTTGTTAACACTCTAGAGGCCACATTTATTTTCCGATCTTCATGAAACTTGCTCAGAAGATTTGTCCCAATCATATCTTGGATGAGTTCAGAAATGGTAACCTTTGCTTAAAAAACATGGCTGCCAAGGGGCGGGGCATTTTTCATATATGGCTATATATGGCTATTGTAAAATCTTGTTAACACTCTAGAGGCCACATTTATTGTCCAATCTTCTTGAAACTTTATCAGAAGATTCATCCCCATTATATCAATGATGCCCTTTGGTTTAAAAACATGGCTGCCACGGTCGGAGCATTTTTCCTTATATGGCTATAGTAAAACCTTGTTAACACTCTAGAGATCACATTTATTGTCCAATCTTCATGAAATATGGTCAGAAGATTTGTTTTTTGATATCATGAATGAGTTCGAAAATTGTTACGTTTGCTTGAAAAACATGGCTGCCAAGGGGTGGGGCATTTTTCCTTATACACTGCAACGCCGATATATCGCGGACCGTTATATCGCGCTGTCCAATATATCGCGCTTTGGCTATGGCTCCCAAAAATCCGACAAGCATGATCACTAAATGTCATGTTTTAATCTGAGAATTCGCTAACTTAAGGAAAAAAACCGGTTCTAGCAAGTGTTAACACCCTATATGTCGCGGCTTACTATGGCACGCAGTGAAGCGTGAAAAACAGTCGATAAGTGACAGTGTTGTGTACACACGGCTGGGATTGTTTTTAACACTTAACAAATAACCAATTAGTGTCATCTCAAAGGTAATAATGGCAGTTTACTGGTATATAAATCGTTTAATTTCGGTACTGGTCATGAATTTCTTTGTTTTAATAAAAAGCGCGCGTAAATTGGCGTGGGTGTATTTATTTGTAAATAAAAGTTTCGTAGCGGGTACGACATTGAGATAATTTAATTTCCATTAAAAGTTTCGTTGTAAATTTCAACTAAAGTACCGCGGTATCTCGCGAATTATGTGGCATTGACATTTCCTCTTAATAAAATATAATTCAAACACGCTGTTTAGTTACCGTTACGCTGTTTCAGTTCCTTCATTAGGACTATTTATAAAGGTAAATTCGAATCTATGCACAATTATATTTTAGACGTTTTTTAAGGCAAGAATTTTTGTTTTGGACTGTTTCGCGAGCGATCGTACAAGAAAATGAAAAATATAATTTACATTTTGGTTTTTATGATAAATACAGATACGTATGTAGTTATGAAAAATGTTTATTGTAGAATTGGTTTGCAATTATTACTATAAAAATATGTAGCATCGCCGTATATAAAATGAAAACATTGGGGAAATTTGACAAATTAGCCGCAATACAATTTAGTTAGACATTTCTCGAATTATATCGCGCGCTGGATATATCGCGCTCGCGATCTTTGGATCCCAACAACCGCGATATATCGGCGTTGCAGTGTATTGCTTTACAATGTATATGGCTATAGTAGAATCTTGTTAACACTCTAGAGGCCACATTTATAGTCCGATCTTAATGAAACTCAGTCGGAAGATTCATCCCAATAATATCATGGATAAGTCCAAAAATGATGCTGGTTGCTTGAAAAACATGGCCATCTTGGGGGGCCGGGCATTTTTCCTTATATGTCTATAGTAAAACTTTGTTAACACTCTAGAGGTCACATTTATGTTACGATCATTATGAAACTTGGTCAGAAGATTTGTCCCAATGATATCTTGGATGAGTTCGAAAATGGTTTTGGTTGATTTAAAACATGGCCACCAGGGACGGGGCATTTTTCCTTATATGGCTATATTATGGCTTTAGTAAAACCTTGTTAATACTCTAGAGGCCACATTTATTGTCCAATCTTCATGAAATTTGGTCAGAAGATTGGTCTCAATGATATCTTGAATGAGTTCGAAAATAATAATGTTTGCTTGAAAAACATGGCTTCCAAGGGGCGGGGCATTTTTAACCAGGTTTTCCGAAGGAAAAAACTGGTTATTAGATTGGCGAATGCGGGCGGGCTGGCTGGCTGGCGGGGGGGCGGAACAAGCTTTTTAAAATCATTTGGCACATTTGTTCACCATCATTGGACGGTGTGTAGCGCGAAATAATTACGTCAATATCTCCAAGGTCAAGGTCACACTTTGAGTTCAAAGGTCAAAAATGGCCATAAATGAGCTTGTCCTGGCCATAACTATGTCATTCATTGTGAGATTTTAAAATCATTTGGCACATTTGTTCACCATCATGGGACGGTGTGTCGCACGAAAGAATCACGTCAATATCTCCAATGTCAAGGTCGCCACGAATAAAAATAGATTTTTAAAAAAAACAAACTAACAAAGGGGGTTAATTTTGTTTGTTCATTTCAAAAGTTCAGTTTGAGTTTTCTCCCTTTATCAGATTTTTTTTTCACAATGAAAACCTGGTTTTGTGACAATTTTGTCCCTTGTTCCTTATATGGCTATAGTAAAATCTTGTTGACACTCTAGTTGTTAATTTACGTAAATGTATGCACATCATCATAAGGGCTTTACAAGGAATCTTCGCATGTAAAGTATATTGGTAAATTGATGTTATTACTGTTGATTTAGTTAACACTTGTAAATATAGAATTTAAAGAAAATTGTTATCTTGTCACTAGATTTAGTTGTCATTGTCTACTATTTGCAGACACAATACCGATGAGTCCATGAAAGATTATTTTGCCCTCAATCAATCCATAAAAGCGCTCATGAACTCGCAGGACAAACGGCTGTGTTCAGTGGTAAAACTTAGACTTAAATCAATGGCTGATGAATCGTTTGTCAATGTTTGGAGAGATTTGTTGAAAGTATTGCCATTTTAATAAAGAATAGTTATTTTTCTCGAAATGTCACGTATGGTTGTAAAAACGTGTGATTAATTATGGTGGATATTATGTAGGTATGTTCTGTTATGTTATATTGTTCTTATTGTTATTAAAGATAAAGGAGACAGTCTTGATAGCTGTTGTATTTTAAAAATGTGTTCATTAATAAGTATGTTTTTTATTGGTGGAGTGTCGGGGGCCTCGAAAATCGACAGGATTTTGCGATAACCCGAATATATATTATTGGTATGATTTGAAAACAAATGTTTTCTTATTGGCTTTCTATGCTTCGTAAACGCGAATCAAAGATCTATCAGGTAATGAAGATTCGCGTTATCATCAGTTCTCGCGGCCATTCAGATTTCAGTCACACGATAAACCAGGTCGACAGTTCATCAATAATGCGTTTAAATCAGCATTTATTTTCAAAGCAGTCGTTGATTGAATTTTATAATTCATACCATTAATATAAAATAACACCATATAAGCTTTTTAACATCACATAATAGTTTGTGTTTACCGGTATATAATATTTTTATTTGGTGACTACTGGAAAGCAGTGCCATTTGCATCCTTTTAAGAGTGATACAACTAGGCATTAATTAGGTCTTGTTATGCCCCCGGAAGATTGGCACATAGCAGTTGAACTGTCCGTCAGTCAGTCCGTCCGTCCGTCCGAAAACTTCAACATTGGCCATAACTTTTGTTTTTTTGAAGATAGCAACTTGATATTTGGCATGCATGTGTATCTCATGAAGCTGCACATTTTGAGTGGTGAAAGGTCAAGGTCATCATTCAAGGTCAAAAGTAAAAAAATACAATCCAAGGGAAGTAATAAGCTTTAAAAGGGAGATAATGTATAAACCTGCCAAATGATATATTATATTTTAATTTAAAAGTGGCGCAATAGGTGGCATTGTGTTTCTGACAAACACATCTCCTGTTTATATACTGGAAGACAAAAACGTGTATAGGATTCGTCTAACAATAGCGTAAACTAGAAACCAGACGAGAAACCACATGTAACCACAAATGACGACGCCGCTGTTTCATGAAACGATGCCGTCTATGTTATTTTTTATGTTTTTATGCTCTTATCAAGAGCATCTGATAGCGTTGTAATCTGTTTTAAAGGCGGACTTTCATCCTTTTGTATTGACGGAGTAACAAAATAACGTTGACATCATATATGCCGGTATTCAGTTATTTCAATTACAAAATCAATCTTTTTGGATTATTAAGACATCACAGAAGATTGGGTATAAATGTTGCAAATCGAACCGGAAACGACTTTAATGGTCTACAGTCAAATATGATACTTGTTGACTCGATACCGGTACTTACCAAAAACACGGGAAATACTTAGTTAAGCGTGAGCGCGTGATTCAAAGCTCAAAACAGTGACTGAATGTGCGAGATATGACCTAAATAGCAATTGATAATCGTATTTTGCTTATTTACAGCTATGTTTATTTAGGCGATCATTTCTTGTAAACACAACAACACCAACAATAAAGCAATTTCAATCACTTATAAAATAGTTCACAATTGCTACTCTTAAAATATAATTGTTTTTCACGTCACCAGGATAACACTATCGTGAAAGGTTGTCGTGTCTTCACTAATTTCACTGTTAAATGTTTACATAAACTAAAGAACGTCTTTGGTTGAAATGCCTAAATAACGGTGATAAAAAGGTACTGAAATCAAATTATATTGGGGTGCGTGAGAAATTTGACAGAGAAGTTCAGCGTTGCAAACGCCTACAGTGGTACTCATTACAGAATGAATTGCTTAATGACTGTAATGGTCTGAGCCGTACCCAGAAAATGTTGACTGGGGGGGCCCAAATGTGGAGGGGCGGGAGGGGTTGCCGCTCCCGAATAGATTTTTTTATTAGGCACTGTTCAAGGTGAATTTTAATAAGTTTAACAAGAGATTGCCAAGCAATAATGTCTACTACCGGTGAAACTTTACCATTGTCAGTGAAAAAAAATGTTGCAATACATTTTTACACTAATTTACAAAATCTCAATCTAAAGTTAGGAAGGATATGCACTACCTTAAGTTGAATAAATACAAAGCTATATACATATACAAGGTCAAGTTAGCAACATTTCACAGAAAATTATTGTCATAAAACAACAAATGAGTTTTTATTCAACTGCCTTTTTTGGATAAATTTCCTAAACAAAGTTCTAAAAATAACTAAAACGTAACTACTTTTTAAAAATCCAGGTATGGTGGATAATAAGAGTCACAATTCTATTTCAAAGGCTTAACAATTTTGTTATTTACCTCTCAACCAAATTGCAAATTTTAAACCATCTCAAATTGAAATAGATTGCAGACGACATATAAAATTGTAAAGGAATATAAAGAAATTGGCAAGCCGATTTATTTTATATTTCGATTCCTTCTACCCATTTTGAAAGCGTGGCCATCGCTGTGCTCCGTAGAAAAACGTGCAAAACAAATCGGTCGAAACCACGTGCAGTGGTAAGAAAACCGGGTATGTGTATACACATACCTGAGAAAACACATATCTTATTTTGACAGTTGGGTGGCAACTAGTAAAACAACTATTAACATAAATCAGCAAGAGATTGCACTAAATAACAGAAATGACCACGTAGAGATATCATCACTTACCCTATTTCAAATATTTTCCAGTTGAAAATTGTCCCCCACACGTCTTTTTTAGTTTATTTGTATTGTTTTTCTGGAGCCGAAGTGCATCTCACAGAACATCCATCCAACTTCCGTTGTTTTCACTTTCGTTATTAAAAACTCCGTTTAAAAGAATTATTTCTACTTTTAGATTGTTAAAGCGATGTATTATTATATATTATCATTATAATAGTATACCGTGATGAATTCAACGGAGTTACGTATCGATCTTTCTGTCAGTCTGTAAGCGTACTATTTTATGCGCAATAATATAAGTAATGTGATTCGACAACGATTGTAAACATTGGTGAAATGCTTCTTACATAGTTATTCTTTTGAGTGTTTATGAGGTCTGATCGTGCAGTTTGCAAACATCAACGGAAAGAGTACAATCCAATGCATTTGTCATCGTCAACCGTTTGGAATGTCAATTAGGCTATGAGTGAGTTTTTAGCATGTTTCTTTCTATTTTATTAATTTAAAAATGGCTGCCCCCATGGTGATGAAATGTCATGTGTTCGAGTTTTGATATTTCTAGATATGTGAACTTTTTTTTACTATTTAAGCGTAACTTGCCCTCGTCAATGTCGATATTAATCACTAGTTATATAATTTTCCGCCGAAGTACGTGGAATAAACATGATTAAGATTTTTGAAAATAATGTATATTTTATTGTTAAAATCGCTTTGTATTTTGATTGATTTTGTGGATGTTATGATACGTTGATGTACAAAATTGGTAGCAGTTTGAAGGAAAAACATCCTTTAAAGCATATATGTATACATTTTCAATGTGGCACTCTTCCTTTAGTCAAATTTGAGTTCAATGCTAGGGGTCCCACATTTTTCAAATTGAAGCCTCTACATGAACCTTAAAGCTTTAGATTTCAGAAATGTTTGATGTTTTATGAAGAAGGAAAAGCAACCTTTGAAAATCAAAAACCTTTATAGCAAGATCCACTCAATAATTAAAGAGGAGTTAAAAACACAAGTTTCAGAACATGAAAAACATACAAAGGGCAATAATTCTGCAAACACTTTTCAAAGTCAAGTCACTTTCTGTAACTGACATATAATCTAATAGTATTTTCTCTTTGAATTATAGCCTCCTCTAAAATTCAAAGTAAATGTTTATCATCTACAACACGGTTTTCACAGAAATGTATCATAAATTATGACTCTAGAGGAGGGTTGAATTCAAAGAGAAAATACTATTATGGTTATATGACAGTCGACCTTCTGTATCAGTTTCATCCATTCGCTGTTTCTCTTTCCTTGGCCAACCAAAAGACGTGTTACACCAACCATCAATAGATGAAGCATTGAGCACAACGGGTTTTTGACAGATCGGGGATGTGTGTACAAGGTGATAAGAAAACATAGCCTAGGGGCTTATATCCACTGGCGAGGAAATTAGCGCTAATCCCCTTGTGTAGCAGGGGCAATAAAACACATCTGCACGTTTTTATTGCGGTGAAGTGTACTGGGGGCCCTTTCATGTGAGAAAAATTTGCAGTAGGCCGTTTAAAAAAAAAAATCGACAGCCAGCTGGGGGGGGGGGGGCGGGCACCTGGGCCCAGTTCCTGGGTACGGGCCTGATGTTAACCAGTCACAGTTCTGGAAATCTATTGGTAGAATAGGGGTTGGTCATTGAAAGAAAAATGGTATCCCGATGGAAGTTATTTTAGATGATGGGTCTGTATCGAAGGATGTTAATGAAGTTTTGGATAAATGGAATAGGGATTTTTGTACATTATACAGCAGAAATGATGAAGAACACATAAATATTATAGCTGATGAGTCAGACACAGTAAATGAGCCCCTGTTTAATGATGGTATCAGTATTCCTGAAGTAATGTCGGTTATTAAAGATGCTAAGCTAGGAAAGGCTTGTGGTATCGATAATATACATGTTGAGTCATTGGAGAATACTACTTTTGTCTTATTTTTACATTCACTTTTTAATATATGTTTTAATAGGGGCGTGATTCCTTCTATTTGGGGTAAATGTATAATAAATCCCATACCCAAATCAGCAATGAATGATCCAAGAGACCCGCTTTCGTATAGGGGGGTTTCCCTTGCATGCTCAATGTGTAAGCTATATTGTTACATTTTGAACAAGAAACCGTCGGAGACGGGTGATGCTCCCCAAAGGTTTGTTTTGTCACAATATTGCACTATATATTCAGATAAAAGGAAAAGTCTGGAGGGGCATAACTTTGGACAAAATAATACGATGGATTGTTTAGCTACTTAAAAATTTCAAAGGGCCATAACTCTCTAAATAAATCATCTAACCAGAACCCATCAATAACATGCGCATCTCCTCAAGGTAGTTAAGCTTCATTGAATTCCGGTCATTAGTTGCTGAGAAATAGCCCGGACAAGAATTGCACTATATGTACAGTTAATGGAAAATTTCAAAGGGTCAAAACTCTGTGAAAAATCATCTGACTAGAACTCGCTGATAATATGCACATGTCCTCTTGGTAGTAAAGCTTCCCATAAAGTTTCATTGAATTCCGGTCGTTAGTTGCTGAGAAATAGCCCGGACAAGAATTGCACGATATGTACAGTTAATGGAAAATTTCAAAGGGCCATAACTCTGTAAAAAATCATCCGACCAGAACCGGCTGATAATATGCACATCTCCTCTTGGTAGTGAAGCTTCCCATAAAGTTTAATTGAATTCCGGTCATTAATTGGTGAGAAATAGCCCGGACAAAAATTGTGCACGGACGGACACACGCACGGACAGACGAAGCGGCGACTATATGCTCCCCCCAAAATTTTTGGGAAGCATAAAAATCATCCGACCATAACCGGCTGATAATATGCACATCTCCTGTTGGTAGTGAAGCTTCCCATAAAGTTTCATTGAATTTCCATAATAAGTTGCTGAGAAATAGCTCGGACAAGAATTGCACTATACGTAAAATGGAAAATTTCAAAGGGCCATAACTCTGTGAAAAATCATCCGACGAGAACCGGCTGATAATATGCACATCTCCTCTCGGTAGTGAAGCTTCCGATAAAGTTTCATTGAATTCCAGTCATTAGTTGCTGAGAAATAGCCCGGACAAGAATTACACTATATGTACACTTAGTGACAAATTTCAAAGGGCCATAAGTCTGTGAAAAATCATCCGACCAGAACTGGTTGATAATATGCTCATCACCGTTTGGTAGTGAAGCTTCCCATAAAGTTTCATTGAATTCCGGTCATTAGTTGCTGAGAAATAGCCCGGACAAGAATTGCATTATATAACAGTAAATGGAAAATTTCAGAGGGTCATAACTCTGAAATCATCTGACTAGAACCCGCTGATAATATGCAAATGTCCTCTTGGTAGTGAAGCTTCCCAGAAAGTTTCATTGAATTCTGGTCATTAGTTGCTGAGAAATAGCTCGGACAAGAATTGCACTATATGTACAGTCAATGGAAAATTTCAAAGGCCATAAGTCTGTGAAAAATCATCCGACCAGAACTGGCTGATTATATGCACATCTCCTTTTGGTAGTGAAGCATCCTATAAAGATTCATGGCATTCCGGTCATTAGTTGCTGAGAAATAGCCCGGACAAGAATTGCACTATATGTACAGTTAATGGAAAATTTCAAAGGGCCATAAATCTGTGAAAAATCATCCGACCAGAACCGGCTGATAATATGCACATCTCCTCTTGGTAGTGAAGCTTCTCATAAAGTTTCATTGAATTCCGGTCATTAATTAGTGTGAAATAGCCCGGACAAAAATTGTGCACGGTTGGACGGACACACGCACGGACAGACGATGCGGCGACTATATGCTCCCCCCAAAAAAAATTTTGGAAGAGCATAACAATAGATTGGTTAAATGGTCTGATGATAATAATATATTAGTTGATGAGCAGAATGGTTTTAGGAAAAACCGCAGCACTAAAGACCAAATATCTGCTTTGACCAGTTTGATCGACACTATGAAGAAATCTGGATTGTTGACTTACACCACTTTTATTGATTTCAAAAAAGCTTACGATTTTATTAACAGGGCTAAATTATGGAGACGTCTTACACAAATTGGAATAAATGGAAAAATGTTCTCCAGTATAAAATCTTTATATAGTTCAGTCTCTTCATGTGTCCGGTTGAATGGGTAAAAGACAGACTGGTTTGATGTCAAATGTGGCTTAAGACAAGGGTGTTCGTTGTCGCCTTTATTGTTCAATTTTTATATTAATGATCTAGCTACTTACTTAAAACTACTGGTATAGGTATAAAGGTCGATGAAGACATTATTTGTATTATGTTATATGCAGACGACATTGTATTACTAGCAGATAGTCAACAAAGTCTACAATTATTGGTAAACCATTTAGATAGCTGGTGTTCGTCAAATGATATGGTTATTAACGATAAGAAAAGTAATGTTGTTCACTTCAGACCTAATAGTATCCAACAATGTGATAGTGTTTTAAAATGTGGTGAATCAGTGGTGTCAACCGTGGATAGATATACCTACCTGGGTATTTTATTGCAATACCATTTGGACTTCAATATGACAGCCAAGGTGGTTGCACAGAGTGCTAGTCGGGCGTTGGGGCTCCTTATTGCTAAATGTAAAACTGCAGTTTTTTTTCCATACGATGTTAATACTAAGTTGTATGATAGTTTAGTTTGGCCCGTGATAGAGTAAGGCTCGGCAATTTGGGGAACAAAATCCTTTTCATGTACTAACGCAGTACATAATCGGGCGATGAGTTTTTTTCTAGGGGTTGGTAGATATACTCCCAATGCAGCTGTAGCAGCTGAAATGGGTTGGGTTCTTACTATTGCGCGACAGTGGAAAAGTATATGCAGTCATTGGTGTCGATTTTCCGCAATGCAAGAATGCAGTCTTAACAAACGAATTGCACTCTGGGCTCTATCCAAGGGTAAAGGTAACTGTACAAACTGGTGCTATTTAGTTAAAACTAAGCTTAGCGTTTTAAACTGTGAAGAGTTGTGATTTGAGTAGCTTGAATACTAATTATGCACTACCTGTAATAGTAAGAGATAAGATTTTTGAACAGTATGTAGTAGACTGGCATGCAACTATTAATCGTGAGCGAAGTGGTCGAGGTGGACGTAATAAACTTAGGAAATATTGTTTGTTTAACAACATCTATTGTTCTGAAAATTATTGTAAAATGATCCTGCCTTTAAATCATCGTGCAGCGTTTAGTAAATTCAGATGTGGTACGTGTAGCACCACTTAGGATCGAAACTGGGCGTTTTGAAAATTTAGATGTCAATGATCGCAAATGATCATTCTGTGACTCGATTGAAGATGAGTCTCATGTTCTGTTTCATTGTTCTGTGTACAGCCATATTAAACATGTTCTCACCCAGAAAGCCTAATTAGTTAATCCAAACTTCGAAAATATGTCATTGTTAGAGAAGACTATTTTGGTGTTCTCCGACCCACTTTTGATTAGAATAAATGCCAAATCCTGTTTAAAATTCTTAAATTACGCTCATTTTATCTATGTAAATAACTAGACAAAGGATTTTTAACAACCTGGTCAACTGGTATTTTATTCACCTGTGTGTAATTCTTTGTATTTTAATCTTTGAGTAATTGTACTCAACATGGTTGTAGATATGTATAGTTGGTTTTATGGTTGTATAGTTAACTCTTGCTCTTTATTTCCTAGCAATATAAACTGGAAAACTTTGATGAATCAATAGCTGACTTGTGTCTTTACACTTAAACAATTAATAAATTATTCAGTGTTGCCTTGTTTTAGTACCATTATAATGTCAAGTAGCCATATTTAGGCCAATATTCTCTTTTTTGTCAGACATCACTACGTTTTCCAATTTCCCAACTCTATTTGTACAATGATTAGCAATGGTTAATTTGTTTGAGTGTACATACAATATATGTTGATATGCATGTAATGTATATCAAAGTCCCTTTTTTAAAGGGATCTTTTCACGGTTTGGTAAATTGACAAAATTGAAAAAAGTTGTTTTAGATTCGCAAATTTTCGTTTTAGTTATGATATTTGTGAGGAAACAGTATTACTGAACATTTACCATAGTCCAATATAGCCATTAGATGTATCTTTTGACGATTTGAAAACCTAAAAATTATAAAGCGTTGCAACGCGAAACGATTGAATAATTTGGAGAGTTCTGTTGTCGTTTAAATTTACGAAACAACGAAGATTGCTTATATAAGGTATAAACTAGTTAAACTGTATATACCCGGCGGAATGGCCGAGAGGGCTAATGGGTTTTTACTTCAGATTACTCCAGGACTCCGGGGGCCACTGGTTCGAGCTCTGGTACCGGCAACTTTTTTTTCGTTTTTTAAAATTTTATTCTTGATTTTTTACTGGAGCTTATAAGATCCAATGTTTACATTTATCAATGTAAAACATTTAATGACAAACTTCAAAATATGCCAAAATCTGTGAAAAGGCCCCTTTAAGGCTTTTGTATGTATAGTGGTCATATGCAATGTATCAATTTTATGAATCTTAAAAGACATTTTTACAGTACATTGTATATGCTGGGATTAAAATAATGCACTAAACTTGCTTCTTAGCACATTTAAATGTTAATGAAAGAAAGATGACTCTGCAGGACTTTAAATTCGATATTTTAACGATAGGGTCTGAAGAGTTACTTCCCTTCAATCTGATATAGAGCAATTGTCTACAGTCTGATAACTGATTGTAAGTTTATACTAGGTTAAAAGTATATATTATCACCACTAATCAGCCTATCATGGTATGCCATGATGGTGGAATGTTCTCTCTTGTTGGTTAATTATTTGTGCGATAATGTCACAATTCACAATGTTGGATAATATTCGGCAACAAATTTGTATGACAAATAGTAAGATTGGTTGTGGCAATATAGATTTTAACATGCATATTGATTGTCATGTATAAGTCTCATATAACTCATTTTATGAGTGGCCAATGTTTTGTCTTATTGTTTAATATATGCAAAACTGTGATCCATGTAAATATTTGATGAGACTATAATAAATAATAAAACTGTTAAGAATATCGATAACATTTGATTGTTACAGATGCGCAAAGAAATGGACATATTTATTGCCTTTGCATAAACATCATTCGATTATCCGACTTTCCTTATAAAACATTATCTATATACAGGCACTCAATATTTGTCCAATGCAGACATATTCGTCAAACTGTCAAAAGAAAGTTATGCCTGGAATTGATTAACGAAGATTCAATAACATTTTTTCTGCGATTTCAATATATCCGGATGCAACGGTTGCATGCTTAGACGCCAGCATACCATAATTATGACGACTTATACAATAATTAATTTAAGTAAATGTTAGGTAAAAGAAATGGAACTAAAGCACTGCGAGTAAATTGAAAATCAGAATATTAGTATAGAATTGAATATAGTTTCACGGAGTGGTTAAATTCCATTATAGACAAAGAAATCCTCGGAATTTGAGATAATGTTGCTGCTCGGACATTTTCTACAGGTCTACAATCTTTATATTGCGGACGTGATTATGCCACGTCTACCGGTATGTCGGTAGGGATTATTATGAGCCAGTTAAGAATCATGTCAAGTAAAATACCAGATTGCAACCAACTCTTAAATATGTGTTAGTTTTACTACATAAATCTGTTCATTATATTTGCAAGTTTTAAAACAATTGATGGCCAATTATGTTATCTTTTTGATATTTTCATTCAATACAAAACCAATTGCAATTCAGTACAAAAGTGTCAGAATTATTGCTGTGACGCATTGTGCACAGCCGCTAAAAGCGTGAAGCGATTGTCATCTCATGTTCCGAGGACATGAACATAGATGGCTCGACTGTTTCGGATTCTTGTTCGTCGTCCGCTGAGCCAGAGGAAGCGTCCGTGCCAGTTTTAGCGATGACTGTGTGGTTAACTTTCTCCACACATCGACACGACTGTCGTGTTCCCAAATGGCTTGCATGCCTTGTTTGGAAGTCTGCACCCGTTACAGAATGACTGCATCGAGACGTACGTCAAATTCAGCGCCATCTGCAGAAAGAGCAAAACAGCGGTAAGCACTGACTTTTCCTGGACGAATAATGCGGCAATACTAATCTGCGTTGTGATCCTCAGTAGAGGAGGTCTTTCTCCCCTGTTTGTTTGTCGTATGCCCCACTTAGAAAAGAACAGATAGCTGTACCCATTTCCATCCGTCGATTTTTTGCTTCGTGCGTAACTCAAAGGGTATTGTTTCTGGAGGGATAAAAATGTACAAGCAGGTAATTTTTTTTTAAATACAAGTACATTTAAAACTTGTGTTGAGCGTAAATAAACCGTGTTGCTGGGAGAAGGATACAACTTCACAAACATATTATTAACTTTTATACGACATAGTGCATCTTCATATTTTGTTTCGATGTTTTAATTCTAACCAACATAGTGGCATTTTATTAGAAAACAAATGAAACGCGGTTACCGGTAAGTAGAAAATATCGTAAGATTGGTGAAACTTAGACAACTAATAAATCAGCCAGTGAATTTGCGCGAACCTCCATAATTTGGTTTATTTTTCAACATTACAGTGGAGTAATGTCGCTTTAAAAGACAAAATCATTTTTACTTGTGTTGCGTGTTATTCAAGAAGGCCGTTAAGAGTAATCACACTTTAAAAGCATATAAACCAGGATCTGACCTTACGCACATGGGAATAATTGTGTTTTTTCGACATTATAGGATGTTAATTGTTCGATATTGGGGGACTGACACGGGCTTCATCAAATTTTGTTACTCGTTCAGAAACATTTAAGTATAGACACAACTGAATAAAACTGTACTTAATGACAATAAATGTATAATATTTCTCGTGATCAAACACTATCGCTATGAATTGTACGGATCGAAGAAATAGTTCAGCATTGGTAGATAGGTCTCTGGTGTGTTCCCAAAGACGCTTCACTACATAAAATGACTACAAACTATTTTAATATTGATATAAAATCCTCCGGTGTAAGCGCAACCACGCTTCACAACATAATTAAATAACTATAACATATTTTAATATTGATCGACATAATGCTAGCGTGTACGCCAAGACGCTTCACTGTATGAAAGGAAATTTTCATTTCAATTTACACTAATATTTTCGGTGGGGGGACAATTTGTCATATTATTTTAAATAATGTGCTATATTTTTAGTGATCCTTGTTGAAATATATAAATGAAAAGTTACTTTCACTCATTTCAATATTCTTAGTAGCGAAAGTAATTTACGTTAAATGTTAACTAATTGATGCAGCTGAAGCATCGTGTATGATCGCTGTTATATCGTAAGAATTTTAATGAGCGAGTTTTACCACATTTGAGTAGAATCAAAACTGTCAATACCAAGTATAATATATAGTAACTATCCTTGAGTTGTTTCTATTTGGACACAACTCGCAAATTCCGAGAAAAGTACCTTTAAGGAAACGCATGATTATGAAGGTCTCGACGCGCAAAATGTTTTCGTCCATTGTTTTGTAAATTAACATACAATTAGCCATACTAATCAACATAATTCCAGAATTCCGCACATGCTGAGTGTGGTTAATATTCATGCATACCAGAAGGCTGTATATACTGTCGACTGCTGTATTTATAGAAGTTTTCTCACAAAAATACAAGTTATCGTATTCACATTCATTTGGCATTCTTCAGGCATTTACGGAAACAATGGTATATTTTTTATTTACAATATGTGTATCATTTCTTCTTAAATATTGGATATAAATGTAAGTATGTACGAGTGAATTTAGAGTAGACATGGTATAATTGATATCATTAACACGATGTCGAAGCGACAACGCCCAGTGTCAGTGGTATGACGTTTTTTTTATTTCAGCAGATTTGATTCTTCTGAATTCACATAATGTTTCATAAATAGCTCTTACCTTTCACAGATTTGTAAAGTAATTGGACTTTTGGCGAAGCCAGCACAGCAGAATGATATTTTATTCGCCTAATGTGCTTCAAAAATGACACCACTGAGTACCTATACACTTTTAAAATTATTGTTAAATGACACTTTTGAAACTGTATTTACAAAGTTTTATTAACGATACATGTTTTGCTAAGACACTGAATGTCCCACATTCCACTTTTTGTCTCCAAAAGCAACCGACGTCAAAAATGCACATGCTGGTTAGTTTCTTTGAAATTTTAACAAATATAGCGGATTTTTACACGAGACACAAGTAAATATTATTTTTGTTTACCAAAACGACCAATATTCCGGTAAAATTTAAACAAAACGAACCAGAATATGGAGGTTTGCGTTAGTTCACTGACTGATATGTTATCTCAAGTGTCATCCCTTTTTTTGTTTAAAAAGTGTTAAAACTCCGGTTTCATCGCGATTAAACTGAACAATATATTTTGAAATAAGCTAGTTTTTATTAGTTACTTATAACTTTGTATTTTTTAAGTTTGATAACATAAGCATCAATTCCTTTTGAAACAAAACCTCTAAGGACGCACGGAAAGATGGACGGACAAGGTCATATCCGTAAAGACTTGTATGTGGGGTCACAAACACACATGGAACAACTATGTTTTGCACAGTGTATTGACCATCGGTATTTACAATTTTTTTAATGTAATCGGAGAGTTTAAAAAGAAGCGTAGCATTGAACTTTAACAATACACATTCAATATGAAAATATATATTTATATCGCAGCTTATTAATGTCGTACGATAATTTCAGGAAAAGCTTGTGCTAACCGCTGTTGTTCTCATTCTGCTGATGGCGCTGAATTTGACGACTGCCTCGGTGCAGTTATGCTGTAACGGGTGCAGACGTAAAAGCAAAGCATGCAAGCCCATTGGGAACACGTGTCGTTGTGTGGAGAAAGCTAACCAAGGAGTCGTTGCTAAAATTCTTTCGGACGCTTCCTCGCGTTCAGCAGACGACATACGAGGAGCTGAAATAAGACGCAGGCTCTTCGGTCATGTCTTGGGAAACGTCTAGGTTGACAATCGTTTTACGCGTTTAGTTCCTGCACACAACCGTCAAACAATCAGTGAGTGCTGTGCAAAATGATTTTGTATTGAATGAAAACATAAAGTATGACATAACTGTTCATCGCTTGTCAGCGATCGTTTATAAACATGCGAATACATTGAAGTGGATTACTTAATAAAACACATTTTCCAAACGTTTGCTTCACCAATTATCCCCAAGCTTTTCGGAGAAAAAGTGGGGATATTGTGGTTATCTCCGTCTTCCGTCCGCCTACACTATAAGCACTAGAACCTTGAAACTTACACACGTGGTAGCTATGAGCATATGTGCGACCCTGCACTATTTGAAATTTTGATGTGACCCCTGGGTCAAAAGTTATGGGGGTGGGGCAGGGTCAGAGATTTTCACTAATTTTTAAGCCCCCACAATTAATGGTGCATTGGCCATATCTTTTGCTACATTGAAGATTTTTATATTTGGTATGCATGTGTATCTCATGGCGCTGCACATTTTGAGTGGTGAAAGGTCAAGGTCATCCTTCAAGGTCAAACAAACTAATCCATGGGAAGTAATAAGCTTTAATAGGAGGTAATTAATGAACCTGTCAAATGATACAAATAAATAAATCAATCAAAGCGGTGCAGGAGGGGGCATTATGTTTCTGACAAACACATCTCTTGTTTTCATTTTACATTTCATAAGAAGGTTACGAGAGGGATCTTATTTTCTTAATCTTATCTTCATAATCTTATCTACACATGTGCATACATGTGGTTTATCAAATATACCAACCGACGCTTTGAATCCACACTGGGGACGTCGGTGGAGAGGATGTGACTCTACAGCAGATGCTTTTCAAGACCATTATCTTGCTTAAATTGATAATTCGTGTTGTTAATTGTTATCTGAACAATACACATAATTCAGAAAATTAATACAGATCATCAATCAATTAGGCAATTTAGAGAACACCGTCGGTTTATTTCAGTCTATTAACTATTCATTATGTATGTTTCCTTCTTAAATGAATACTTTATAGTAATATTTTATGAAGAAAGAAATTAGTTTAGGCAATATTAAGAACAACACAAACTATTCAAGTGTGTCTAATGCTATACATTTCTATATTACCGATTACATTTAGGTTGAATATTATTGCAACAGTGAAGGTGAAGGTGATAGCAGATATGTAGTTTTTAATCACAAAAAAGTAAGCCTTACTTAGTTTCGCTAAATAATACTTCCGACACTAAGTTAAATCTTAAAATTAATGTCAAGAAACATTTATTGTATATCCTTTGTTATGAAACTTAAATCATAAATATCAATGTAGAAATAATGAAGTTTGATTCGAAGGCAGATATCCACTTTAAACATTGTCAACATAGGGCTGAAATTTAACAAAGATTCGCTTATTACTAGGTTTACCAAAGGCTATACATTTTGATATTGACTTTATAATTATTCGTGAAATTACATTCCATAAAGAAATAATTTAAATTTAGACAAAGGCATAACTGGCAGGTTCGCTTTAAAAAAGACCTTCGGCCTTAAATGTTACGTATGGACGCCGAATGTTGGTAGAAAGACACATTTTAGAAATTAAGTATGCATATTTCTGATTTAACTTTAATTTATCAAAGCTGTTATAAATATTGAAACTTTGTTTGATGTTTCGCTCGTTTTTAATTATATTGTGCGAAGTAGGAATAATGTTTATTGGAATAAAGACGACATACACGCTTAAGTTACGCATTTCAACATCAGATAACAGAGGACCGCGAGACAAAAACGGTATTTCCAGAAGTCTCATCTTTTGTTTTTCCTATCTTTGTTTATTGATAGATCTTTGCAATACCAAATTGACAATAACTTACATGCAAAATTGCTCAAAACAACCATGCATATTATATTAAACGGGCCGTTCAACAGATTGGTAAATTGACAAAATAAAAAAAAAGGTGTTTCAGAATCGCAAATTTTCGTTTTTGTTATGATATTTGAGGGAATAGTACTACTGATCATTTACCATGCGCTTAAATATCCATTATATGCATCTTTTGACGATTTGAAAATCTGAAAATTATAACGTGTCGTGCGAGCCTTGTTGAGAGTTACTTTTTTCCTTTTTTAAAATTGTATTTTTGTTTTTTTTTACTGGAGATTTTTAGGTCAAATGTTTAAATTTATCAATATAAAGCATTTACTGACATGTTTCAATACATGCCAAAATCTGTTGGACGGCCCCTTTAAGATATATATAACATAGCAATTTAATTCCGTCATGTAACATTCTATACATAGATGGTGACGTCACTGAGTTATTGTCAGTAAAACCAGTGTCAGTTAGACCGGTGTGTACACAATGCGTCATGTAAAAAATCGTTCTGGCGGACATGTTTAGTGGACATTAAGATCGATTATCTTTGTGAAAGTATGAATAGCTTAAATATTTGTTAAGTAACCATACTTATTATTACGAATTGGACCGTGCTTATTCAGTCATCTAATACACTAACTATTGATATTTAGCGGTTGCCGAAGCATGGCATGAACATTCAAATTGCATCATCAAGAAACAAAAACAAATAACTATTTTTCTGCCATTTGGGTTACATTTCGCTAAATAATTGTGAATGACTCCGTTGCTCAAACATAGTACCTTTTTCGAAAGAGTTTCTTTTCTCTGTTGATATACAAGTTATTTATCCATCGCAAATATGCGTTATATCGTTATTTCCTGTATGTGTCGTTATCACTTTGAGAGTAAATTATAGGCTAAATTAAAAGTTGACGTACAAGAGTGCGTTTTATTGTACGGAGCTTGTATATATATATTATAGTAAATTATAGGCTAAATTAAAAGTTGACGTACAAGAGTGCGTTTTATTGTACGGAGCTTGTATATATATATATATATATATATATATATATATATATATATATATATACCCCCACATACCGCATTGACACATAATATTTTGCATGTTGTCTTAACACATAAGCGGATACAATGCTCACTGTTTAAAACGCACTAAGTGACCCCGTGACCTGGTTTTAACCAAGCATGGCCCATGTTCGAACTTTACCTACACACCATCTAGATACAACTTCTGACCAAGTGTGGTGACGATCGGATGAAATCTACTTGAATTAGAGAGCGGACACCATGCTGGATGTTTAAAACGTACTTAGTGACCCTGTGACCTAGTTTTTAATCTGGCATGGTCCATGTTCGAACTTGGCCTTTAGTTTATCTAGATACAACTTCTGACCAAGTTTGGTGGAGCTCGGATGAAAACTTTTTGAATTAGTCAGCGGACACCATGCTTAATGTTTTAAACGCACTTAGTGACCCCGTGACCTAGTTTTTGACCCGACATGACTCATATTCGAAATTGACCTAGACATCTAGATAAACATCTGACCAAGTTTGGTTAAGATCGGATGAAAACAAATTGAATTAGAGAGCGAACACTTAATACGGACCGACCGACCGACAGACAGACCGACCGACTGACCGACAGACAAGCTCATGTATATATACCCCCTAAACTTCGTTCGTGGGGGTATAAATATTCACTCGAAATGGAAACCCCTTTTTTCGGTCCGTTTCTGAAATCAGGTGAAATGCATTTCCATGGGAAGAACACAAGCAATGTTTATTGCAATTTTCGGAAGACGATACATTAATCTTCAAATTGATACCAAGTTATTACGTGTGTGTGTATTTCCAGATTAATTAGGTACTTTCCGAACCAGATGCTACACAATACGCAGACCCGGAGTGTTCCGCAGCACTCCTACCTAAATCACTTGCTAGAATCACGAAAGTTGGATTTTCTTAATTAAAGCTGAAATTTCCAGCTTTTTCTTTGTTGCTGAAAGATTTTCAATTCGGCCAGGTCTTGTGTTGTGGTGGGAAGCTGGAGTACCCGGAAGAAACACTACCTGTCTGGTATGGTGACCACCAACCAAACTCACACGCTGCCGGGAACTGGAATTAAACCCGGTCGCCTAGTAGAGAAGCGAGTGTACCAACCACTGCGTTAGCCGCACACTAGTTTTATTATATTCTGAAATAAAGGTAATGCAAGAAAATGTCTGGAAAGTTTTCCATTTTAAAATTGGACCCTATATGAAAACCGTAAAGTGGAATGTTACCGTTATGCTATTGAACAGTGAACAAGAAAAGGTGCTAGAAATATACTTCAACGCTGAACTTTCGAGTCTTGGCCCATAACACTGAATCCATTATTTACGATATGACATTTATTCTAAATGGCTTAAATTTTCCGAACGAATGACCATACATATATAACTGAATAATATAGAATTAGGAAGTACACATGGAATCAATTGTTAAAAATTGAAATAAATAATAGAGAATATTTTAGCAATGCGTCAAAAACAGAAAATCGATAGGTCAAACCTAATCCGTAATAGTGTACATAAAAAATATGGGGTCTTACCATTTTTATACATGCAATGGAGTTTGTTTTCGAATGCTGTTCTAGAAGACACAAATCTTTAATTATTTGGCTGGCACTAAACAGGATTTAGCGACTGTTTTATCATTATTTTAATTGATCTATTTCACACGTCTGGCAATGTCAATATGCTTTTATGCCCATAGTGTTGTCTAATTGAATGAGTCAGTCTTTATTTGAAGAAATGCGTAACACAAAAGCGTACTGTACGGTGCGTTTTGTAAGAAAATCGTTTTACTCGCACTTAAAATCCGGAAGTAAACAAAATGTTTGTACTTTCACTTTTAACCATAGCATTTTATTATTTATTCAGCTATATCGCTGGCGCATGGTGTTTATTTCTTCAAATTATAACAAAACACAATGTTTCGAAAAGTGAGTAGGTTTTCAAATAATAGTATTTTAGTTAACATAATGTTCAGAAGCAATGCAGATAGGTTACAGTATACTAAATCTAGGTTGCATTACACAAAATAAAATAGAGATGTGCTATGGCTATACTCATTTTTTTGATCTGTTAATTAAATTGTTATAGATTCACATTGTACAATAAAAAATGTAACAGTCGTCTAGTTCTTTAAATGCAAGCAATTCCTTTATTTCAGAAAGTTTATGTTTTTTTTTTAAATATTCATTGTTACTTTTACAAAAACTGTATGGTATCTTATAAAAAAATACGTTTAATGGAATGCTCTCTGAGTGAACATTAAATTTTGTGAACTACGTTTCCTTAATTTGACTTTCACCACTTATCGGGAGTGTTAATTAAAAGTGTGCAATCATCATACATGCCAGACGTCCCGATCTTGGCGGGACAGTCCTGCTTTTGGGGTGTTTGTCCTGGTGTCCCGATGTAACACTATTTGTCCCGACATTCGAACAAAACGATATACGCTCTTTAAGTTCACAAAAAATTCCCTGTTCAAGCTCCGTCTGGCTTTAATTACCATCGCTAATCACTTTATTGCCCCCTATATTAACAAACCATATCTACTAGTCTAGTGATCCAGTGTTGTTTTTGACACATTATCAGTGATATATCGGCAAATTATTGATTTTATCGGGCATTCACAACAGGGTATTTTTATGATAAGGGTCGTTAATTGCTAGGGATAGATGCATCGTAGTGCATTAAGCATATTGCTTTTGTATTTCATGGCCCAAATCAATTCCAAAGATACTATTATTACGCGGTATTCAGTGTATTATATGTCAAACAAATGGAGCGCTGACCGATACCAGAGACATAAATTTACTTTCGTTTTTGGCTGATTTTCAGAAAATAATTTGTACATATTGCATCAATCTAAATGTAGAGTTAATGGATGATTGGTTGAATAAAAACAGTGCTCGATGTGCGCACATCCCGTTGAACGTTGCCTTAGTCACAAATGGGTTCATCTGAATAGTGCACATGTTGGTTTACTTCCGGAAAATGGAGAACGTCTGTGTTCATGCAATTTTAAACACATTTATCATCAATATTTGCCAGAAATTATGAGGTTTTGTAAGTAATTAGCTGATTACTGACTTCAGTAAAGGTGGCATGAATGATCGTTTTAGGTGTCCTGCTTTTTGGTAAAATGTCCCGACATTTTAAATGGACTGTCCTGATTTGGACCCGAAAATTTCTGGCATGTATGGCAATCATTTAACAGTAATGCTAGATTAGCTTCTTCAGCATTGAAAAATAACTTACTGACCTCACTCCTTGACCATGTTAATGTTATAATAAAGTCCATGTTAAGTTTGATTATCTAAATAAACTTATTTGGTATTTTGCTGATTTTTTTTTTAAACCTTCAATTGGGAATTTTGAGGCTAGCCTATTATTTTGGACAAAAGCAAAACATTTGGCATTAAATTTGACCAAAAAAGCAACACTGGGACTAAGGTGTGTTGTTATAAATCAAATTTCTTATTGTGAGTTCTAAATACTTTCCTTATACAGGTATTGTTATCAGCTAATAATAAAAAAATAATTTTGCCCTGCTTTAATTTGTTTGTTTCTTAAGCTTTTTCAAGCTGAACTTTAATGCATCTGAAATATGTTATGTGCTCTTTAATTTTTGATTAGGCAAGGCCTTTGTGTGAAATGATTAAAAGCTTTATTTTATCGATCGTATACAGGTAATCGTAACATTACCCATGACAATTTAATTTTGAATCAATCGGATTGATAACTTGATATGTATATGTGCAAATTAATGCTGAAAATGGTTTTAGAAATAGTTTTCTTCTTTCAGATATCCCTAACCAAGCTGGCAAGGTAGCCATTGTTACTGGCGGGGCTTTAGGGATCGGTTACTATATATCCAAGGGACTAGTTTCCAAGAGCGTTCATGTTTTTATTGGTATGTGTTGCTATATAGTATCAGCCCTTATTTAAGGAACAATAAGGATCCAGAAACATTATCAGGAAAGAAATTTTTGTTACCATCAGCTTGTCCTTTTAGCTCACCTGAGCTTAAAGCGCTGATTGGGAACCATATTTTCTGTCTAACCTCTGTGTGTTAGGTTTGTGAACTTTTTTCTTATTATGATATTCCTCTTTCACCCCTTGAAAGACTTTAACGAAACTTCACAGGAACGATCATTGGGTGGCCCACTTTCAAAGTTTTAAAAAATGTTCAGATTAATTGTAAATCTGTTCAGGTTCATTGTAAATGTAGGTCTTCGAGCTTAAAAAGATTTAAAGAACTAAAATTTCATTAATTTTTGTCTAAAACCACAAGGCTGAGGGCTTGAATATTTAGTGTGTGAGCATGATCTAATGGTCCACTACTTAGTTTGCTCAAATAATGCCCGCCCCCTCGGGTAAAAACTGGCCGTGCCCCATGAGTCACATGATACATAAAGACTAATATTGCAAAATGACTGAACATCTTGTCTATATAAGTGAAGACCAAGAGGTGTAATATTTGGCGTATAAAAATGTATGGTGGTCTTCTACTAAGATTTTTCAAATCATTCACTCAGGGTTATCTGGCCCAACCCTAGAGCTATCTTGTTTCCCTTATACATTAATGTATATAACTTATATCAACACAGTTCTAGAGTGTAAATTAACATCATTCTCACCATGAACAAGCATACAGTAGACTGCATTCAGAGATGTAAGAACATAATTATAAATAATATGATATATTAACTTAACAACATGTATTTCAAAACATTAATGTATTTTCCAATTATGTTGACAGTTTTCATGCCCCCGGTAGGGTGGCATATAGCAGTTGAACTGTCCGTCAGTATGTCAGTCAGTCTGTCCGTCCGTCCGAAAAAAACTTTAACAATGGCCATAACTTTTTCACTATTGAAGATAGCAATTTGATATTTGGCATGCATGTGTATCTCATGGAGCTGAACATTTTGAGTGGTGAAAGGTGAAGGTCATCCCTAAAGGTCAAATGTCAAATATATGGCGTCCGTCCGTCTGTCCGAAAACTTTAACATTGGCCATGACTTTTTCAATATTGAAGATAGCAACTTGATATTTGGCATGCATGTGCATCTCACGGAGCTGCACATTTTGAGTGGTGAAAGGTGAAGGTCAAGGTCATCCTTCAAGGTCAAATGTCTAATAAATGGCGTCTGTCCGTCCGTCCAAAAACTTTAACATTGGCCATTACTTTTTCACTATTTAAGATAGCAACTTGATATTTGGCATGCATGTGTATCTCATGGAGCTGAACATTTTGAGTGGTGAAAGGTGAAGGTCAAGGTCACCCTTCAAGGTCAAATGTCAAATATATGGCATCTGTCCGTCCAAAAACTTTAATATTGGCCATAACTTTTTTAATATTGAAGATAGCAGCTTGATATTTGGCATGCATGTGTATCTCATGAAGCTTCACATTTTGAGTGGTGGAAGTTCAAGGTCAAGGTCATCCTTCAAGGTCAAAGGTCAAAAAAAAATAAATCAAAGCCGCGCAATAGGGGGCATTGTGTTTCTGACGAACACATCTATTATTTCACCTTATTACAACCAGAGCTCCAGATAAGATGCGTATCTGCGTATTTACGCATTGAAAAATTACAAAAACGCTTTAAAAATTGGCCCAGTACCGGTACGTAACATTACGCAATTCAAATCTTGGTACGTATTTGTAATCGATTAAAGTGAGTAACCAGTTTAACCAATAATCTAGTTGAGTGTCTAGTATAAGTAAACCTTTGAATCAAAAGTAAGTCAATCAAAAGAACCTTGTAATGGAAATGACGGTTCTAGGTTCGAAAAAGGACGTTTCGTGTAGAAAGTAACTGTATATAACAATATGCCAAAAGAAATAAATCTTATGATGCTTCTAGAATTGTTAAAATAATTTTAAGCGATCTAATTGTTGAAGAAGTTTATAGTTAACTTACATAGACCACATGTAGTATGACTTTATTTTCAATGGTACAAGTAGTGCCATAACTTAGTTTACCGGTAATTGCGAAATGACGTTCGTGTACTATATGAATACTATATGCAAGAAAGACAGTCTGTTAATATCATCATTTAAAATTATTTTTTTGCACTTAATATAAACAAATAATATTTCTAGATTAAACACGCCATGTACTAAGTCAGTTTTCTATAGAAATGGAAAATACCCCTCAATATTCCTAAATACCCTTTATGGCTGAAACAAAGGAGTAAAATACCCTTTAACAATAATATCAGGGGGTAAAGTATCCTTAAGACTAAATCCTTATCTGGAGCTCTGATTACAACTCATCATAAATTAAGCATATGTAATATGTAAGACAACTTTTATTCCTATTAATTAAACCATGGCCGTAGTTTGTTCCCTTTGCTTGCAATGCTATTAATACAAGTTCAGTTCAGTTTTGTGTGTGATTGTTATTTGGTCTTAGGACCATGGGGTCAAATGATTTAGATAGACTTATTTACTAAATAACTTAAAAAAAAAATCTCAAAAATCCTGAGGGATTGGGTTTTAATATTTGGTGTGTAGGATTGTTAACTGATCCTCTTCTAAGTATTCAGCTCACCTGAGCACATATAACTCATGGGGAACTCTAAGGATACTTGGTGTTCAATTGTTTGGCCGTCTGTGTGGGCATAAAAAATTGTGTAGCGATTTGATCTTCTGATATTCTGGGAAGATTATAATGCAACTGGACAGGAATGATCATTAGGCTTTAAAAAAAAAATCATCAAATTCTTCAGGTCTGTGGTGTATGTTGGTCTTTGGAGCAAAGAATGGATTTTAAAAATGACAACTTCAAGAATATCTTTTTCTGGCTTGTAATGATCTCTGCTTAGTTTGTTTAAATCATGCCCTTGTTGTAACAACTTGCCACACCCCAGTGGTCAAACTTTTCATCAAGACTTGAATAATACGATTCTGATATACTTTAACAATCTCAGTAACTTAAGGTACTGGTAGTCGCTTTCCTCGGCTAAGTTTGTTCAAATCATGCCCCTGGGTCAAAACTAACCATTCCCAGGGGTCACATGATATATATAGACTTGTAAAGTAAATAACATTAAAAAGCTTATCCTCTGAAATTGCAAGGGTTTGGAGTTTAATAATATGTGTCATACAGTTTCAAATACCTAGATACAACTACAGTTGTAACACAATCATCACCCTTTCTACACATAATAGGTTAGTTTCTACATGTATTTAAATAGTACCAACTTATAGCTCCATGATTGGTATAATTTTTTGTCTCTTTGTTTTAGGCATTAACATTTGAAATAAATGATTTTAGGAAAACATTGTTGCACAGTAATTGTATTTAAATAGGAGATGTATATTTCAGGTGCGAAATGTAAACAGACAGCAATGGCTGCCATAGACAGAATACATGAAGACTTTCCAAATGCTAAAAGTATGTGTGTAATGAATTGATTCTGAAGGTGATCTGTTATCCATTTATATACATAAGCTACCCAGCTTTAAGTGAACCGGATACTTCTGTGACTTGCATGAAGTGTATATATGTATATATTTATGATTGTACATTTGATCCTCTGCTCATTATTCCTTTAACGTTTAATTTTCGGGACCAGTATATCATTGAAAAAGTTACTTTTAATTCCTGGTATCTCAGTCGCGTTGTATCTCTATTTGTTGTTAGATGCAAACATATCAACACGTCTTGTTTGTAATTTGTACAAAACAACTCCGTTCTAAATCATTGATAAAATATCTTTATAGTAGTATGTTAATATGCCCAAATCGATAAAAATACATGATAAGTAGTGCATTATACACATAGTATTAGTGCAGTTGAGCTTTCATTTCATTTTCAGTTGATTTCATCCAGTTAGATCTGGCATCCCTGCAGTCGGTAAAATCGTTTGCAGAGGAATTTCTGTCTAGAGATCTTCCTTTACATATACTGATAAATAATGGTGAGGGCACTCCTTTCTCGCTGTTTTCTTATTATTAGCAATGTGAGGCCCAAGAATTTCCATAGTTTTGTTTTAAGCTGACGCACATTTTATGAATAGAAATTTAAAATAACTTACTATGAAACCATGTAGATTATGTGATTGATATTTGTAAACATACTTTTTAGCTCACCTGAGCACAACGTGCTCATGGTGAGCTTTTGTGATCACTTTTTGACCGTTGTCCGCCGTGCATTGTGCCTCGTCAAGATTTTGCCTTGTGAACACTCAAGAGGCCACATTTATTGTCTCATCTTCATGAAATTTGGTCAGAACATTTGTCCCATTGATACCTCTACTGAGTTCGAAACTGGGTCATGCTGGGTCAAAAACTAGGTCACTAGGTCAAAAAGAAAACCATTGTGAACACTGTTGAAGTCTAATTTGATACCCAGTCTTCATGTAACTTTGTCAAAATGTTTGTCTAAATGATATTAAGGTTGAGTTCAAAAATGGTTCCGGTCCGTTAAAAAAACATGGCCGCCAGGGGGCAAGGCAGTATTCATTATATGGCTATAGAGAAACCTTGTGAACACTTTAGAAGTCACAATTTTTAGCCCAATCATCATGAAACTTAGTCAAAACATTGGTTTCATTGATATCTCCGATGAGTTCAAAAATGGTCCAGATCGGTGAAAAAACATGACCGCCAGGGGGCGGGGCAGTTTTCCTTATATGGCTATAGTAAAACCTTGTTAACACTCTAGAGGCCACATTTATTGTCCAATCTTCATGAAACTTGGTCGGAAGATTGGTCTCAATGATATCTTGTATGAGTTAGAAAATGGTTACGTTTGCTTGAAAAACATGGCTGCCAAGGGGTGGGGCATTTTTCCTTATATGGCTATAGTAAAACCTTGTGAACACTCTAGAGGCCACATTTATTGTCCAATCTTCATGAAAGTTGGTCAGAAAAATGGTCTCAATGACATCTTGGATGAGTTCGAAAATGGTTACGTTTGCTTAAAAAACATGGCTGCCAAGGGGCGGGGCATTTTCCCTTATATGGCTATATATGGCTATAGTAAAATCTTGTTAACACCCAAGAGGCCACATTAATTTTCCGATCTTCATGAAACTTGGTCAGACGATTTTTCCTAATGATATCTTGGATGAGTTCGAAAATGGTTTCGGTTGCTTAAAAAACATGGCCACCAGGGGGTGGGGCATTTTTCCTAATATGGCAATATATCATGCTTTAGTAAAACCTTGTTAACACTCTAGAGGCTACATTTATTGTCCGATCATCATGAAACTTGGTCAGATGATTTGTCCCAATGATATCTTGGATGAGTTCGAAAATGGTTCCGGTTGGTGGAAAAACATGGCCGCCAAGGGGGCGTGGCATTTTTCCTTATATAGCTATAGTTAAGCCTTGTTAACACTCTAGAAGCCATATATATTGTACGATCATCATGAAACTTTGTCAGAAGATTTGTCCCAATGATATTTTGGACAAGTTCGAAAGTGGTTCCAGTTGCTTAAAAAAACATGGCCACCAGTGGGCGGGGCATTTTTCCTTAGATGGACTTATGAATCTTCATGAAATTTTGTCAATATATTTGTTTAAATGATATCTTGGATGTGTATGAAAATTGTTCTGGTCTGTTGAAAAACGTGGCTGCCAGGGTGTTCACAAGTCATAAAAGTTGGTAAGAACATATTGTTCTAATGACATCTTGGGCTGCACAGAACAGGTCAGTTCCTTTGCATCTCAGGTAAGCTACTTTGGGCCTTTCATTCCCTCTTGTTTCAGTGTATAATACTTTTCTTGTTTGTACTTATGCTTGGTATGGAATTCAAATTTTGTGTTTAAAGTTTACATGATACGATTATGATCCTTAATATCTTCAAGGACAAGCAAAATCATAGATCTACGTTACTATTTTGCACAAAGTTTTGTCAACTAAAAAGGATACTTCAATATAAAATACTTGTAAATGTTTTTAAATCAATATAGCATAAATTGCAATCACATTTGATAAATTCTACACATTCCCGGTATTGAATCACATTTGAGAAATTTAAAACATTCGTGATTTTAAAGTATATTTTAATTAAAGGGAGTATAAACGATTTTGTCAAATATAAATGAATTTATATAAAATGTGTAAAAAACTTATTATATATATATTTCAATACAAAATAAAATAAAAGTTCAGATGAGCATGTGTCGAAAAATGCGAAATTAGCCAGATTTTTAATTCTGAAATCGAATACGGCTTTACAGTCGAATTTGCCAGCATGTATATCATGCATGTACGATGTGAATCTAAACTTAGTTTAACGGTTCATTTTAAATTCCTGCAACGATATATATTCATACGACACACGAACAATAACTCTGGTCCTAATAAAAAGACGAATGCTTCGGTTATTCATTATTGTAGGAAAATGTGTTCGTCACAATCAGCTCGGGGCGCTAATTTGTCTTAGCTGCATTTTATGTAATTCGTATTTAATGTATAATTTTTCTTGCCTATGTTGTGTTATTGTAACATATTTTATCAATATATTACAATTTAACACATATAAAAAATCGTATAATCTCGCTTTAAATACGTGTATAGTCTGAAATAGTAAAACTTTTTGAGAAAAGTTTAAACCTGTTTTCGCTTCTTTGCTTAAGCTGGTATAATGATGCCACCATACGAAGAAACTGTCGACGGTTTCGAAAGCCAGTTTCAAGTGAATTTTCTGAGTCACTTCTACTTGACACAGTTACTTCTCGCTAAATTGACACAATCTGGCAAAGATGAGCGGTGGTCAAGAATAGTAAATGTGTCTTCGTATATGCATCGTATTGGCCGACCGTTTATCACTAAACTTGGACAAAGGTAGGTGGCTGATTGGCAGAAGACTCACGTTTTTCTGTAGATAATTTTTTGAATGGGAGTGGCTAGTCGTACGGTCCCGTACGGCTAGACAATAGGCTAACAGTACGGCTCTGTACTTATAGCCTTTCCTATGGAGATTGTCTAGCCGTACGGCTGTTATAAAACATAAATATATTGATTAATTATTGATATACGTGCAGCTTCCGAAATTTCTAGCATTTAGACTAGCTCGTGTAGTCGTCGTCACGGAATTTGAAGTCTGGTTTATGTTTCGTCCTGATTGGAAAACCGATTCGTGCATAGTATATAAAGGGTGTAAACAAGGGATATGAAAATGTAAATTTATTTCGCCAAACAACAATTACAGCAATTAATAGAAATCACAGTTATGGAGTATATAAATACGCACTGTACATGCAAATATCAAATGTATACATTAAATATATAGTAAATAATCTTAACTAATTCAATGAAAATTGCGACATCACAATGAGAAAAGTTTATCACAAAACAAATAAAAGGAAACTTAACCTGAAAAGGATAAAACGATAAAAGAGAATGGGAAACGTAAATTGACAGAAATTAAAAAAAAGTGTTATAGAACGAAAACAATTACTAGTAAATACGATTTTATTGCTTTTAGATAATAGCACTTGACAAAAGCATATACAACATGAAGTTATATACCCTATTTTCACAATATGAGGCACCATTTCACGACATGTAATGTCGACTATGCAAACAAATAAATCATCGGAACGACAATGATTGCTTTTGATGTGTAATTTCTAGTAATGATGCAGCGGCAACAAAGACGCTGATTACACAGTATGAATACACAGGCTTATCCTTGTCTTTGTTGTTCGCATGTATGACAAATGAAGTTGACCATATCTTAAATGATGTCACTTTAAAGAACCGCCATGCGCGATGCACTAGAAATCACACCATATACAAACTTCACTAAATCCACCGATATATACACCGATATATACACAAATTCGACACGGTTCGCTCAAACCGAATGAAACAATGATAATTGTCTTAAATTTGATCAAAAGCAGAGTTTGTGGTATATAAAAGCTTGAATCCATATGTACAACTTTCTCTACACCGAAAATAAGCACCATGTGCATTTTAAGTCGTACTTACGTATTCACACTTTTATTATCTTAATCATTTTATAAAACCTATTTATACCTCTTATCAAGATTATACATTATTTACAGAATCATACATTTGTCAAAGACAGATCGTAATGCAAACGCATCTAGTTTTAAGATCTTTATTACAACTTTTTTACATCGAGAATATGCATCGTGTGAACTTAAAAGTCGTAAAAACTTATTCAAGCGTGTATCAGACAACCTATACCCTTTATCTAGAACATTCACTGCAGAACCATTACTTCGTTTTAGGAGTATCCGATATTGCTGCTCAATGGTAATGGAACCAGCCGTGACACAGGTCGCAGCACACACATCTAGTTACTAACTCCTCATTGCAAACTTTACATGTAATAGACATTAATGAAACACTGTCAAGAACATGTAACAAAGCAACCCATGCGTCCGGTTCAAAATATTTCTCGATACAGTCAATTTATGTTTCAGCGGCAGCCATATCAATACGCCCAGGACAACATTCGACCTCCTCTTCTGTTATTAGTTTTTCTTCCGAAGTAATGCACCGTTAAGCAACAGCATCGTCAACAAACCATTTCAACATCATTTTGACTTTAACACTTGTTTCTAACTGACAAAAAGATACCGGTGGACGTTTCTTTTCAGTCTCTTTTTCGGTAAACCAACAACAGTTAATTCATATCCTTTAGGGCGGCCTCGTTTCCGGATATGTGACGGGAGAGTGATGCTACCTAAGTCTGATGATGCTGAAATCGCAACACCGCTGCTTGTTGCACGTTCACCTTCCGCTGTGTCATTTGAAAGCACAGGCTCTGCATCATTGTCTTCTGGAACGTTGACAGTGTCATTATCACGTCTCCCGGGATTGCTATCAGTGTTTTCCTCAGTAACAGCCGATGAAGCCCCTGCGTCACTTTCGGCTGGTAAAGACCGCGCTGATACAATGTCACTTGCATCATTTACTGTTGTGATACCCACTGAATTGAGGCCTTCAGCCATTGCCACAGCTACTTAGGGAACACCGTCGTCATCGTCGCTGGATTAGGGTGGTGGTATTTCTGTTATTGTCTTTAAGTCGGGTAATCTGTTGTCAATTGCAGGTTCATGAGGTTGAGATGTTGTTTCAATCACAACTTCTTCTCCCTGTTCCCATGCTCGTAGTAATGTTGTCGTACGTCAAACATATGTCCTGTAACCTCCGCTGCGCAATAGGCTAGTTTTTGTGTAACATCATACGCTGTTCTATATCGCTGTTGATGCGATTCTACTCTTGCACGTGGAGAAAGAAGAGAATGTGTTACCTGATTTTCGTGCTGATAACTCATGAAAGTACCCAAATAATGACATTTCGACCAACGTTCGTTTATCAGTGCTCTGTCGAACAGGTTCATGTGCATCTGCTTTCTTACTGCTGAGAATATGTGCTTACATGGCAACTGATATTGCACATAAAATGCACACTCACATTTGGAGTCTGTAATACTAGAATCTGTGTTTTTAATCTTATAGCACCCATCTTCAACCAATTCAAGCTCTACTTCCTCAGACCTTTTAATCTGTTTCTCAACCAAAGAATATGCGTATTCAGTAAGTTCCTTTCTGATCTCAGCAGCAACCGAGTCGTCTAAATGGGCTACAATAGGCACTTGAGCGGTCTCTTTGCACAGTTTGCCGTTTATCTCAGTTCTTTGAATGTTTAAGAACACTATAATGTCCTGTGCAAAGTCATCAAATTTGGCATTTTTGTTTACGACCTTTTGATTTTCTGATTGATACTTTCAAGTCGATTGTTGGTATTGTTATCCAGGGAGCTTGAATTACATAAAAGGAAGCCGCAACAGATAAAGAATTTTTTAACTTTTACAGCTTAAACAAACTTATTACTGATTACCAGCACTGAATGACACTGCTTTACTGTAACAGCCGTACGGCTAGACAATATCCGTAGGAAAGGCTATACGTACAGAGCCGTACGGCTAGCCTATTGTCTAGCCGTACGGGGCCATACGATTAGCCACTGCCTTTTTTAATTGAACATGTTCATTAAAGCAATATTTACTACATACTTACAGTCCTTCATGTTATAGGTCTACTCTTTCTGTGTAACGTATCAATTGCATGAACTGATGCGAAGCTTTTTATTTGATATGATTTTGATGGTGTTCTTAATAGGCATATTGTTTCATAGTATAGTGGTCAGAACTATGCTCTACGTAGTACCCGTACTCATTAACAAGTACGGGTACTACGTTATCATGTATAATTCCATGGTTATGGAATTTCGAAACATTAATATAATGAAGAGGCGTGGTTGAACCAGTAGTATGGGTTGAGGGAAAGGTATTTTCCTCTCCTGAGGTGTTTCGAAAAACATACCCCTGTCATGTTTAATAATTGTGTTTTGTTGTTTGTTTATATCGCTTGAGAGGAAAATAACAATATTAAATAGCGTTTTGTGACAGGGCCCAGACATGGTTCGAATACTCGTCGCATAAAGCATACGCAGATTCGAAATTGCTGATCGTGGCCGCCACTCTTGCACTACACCATCAGCTGCGCGCATCTGGCGCGCCTGTTTCCGCTTCAGCTATACACCCAGGCATCGTGACGTCCGGTTTGTGGCGCCACCTGACGTGGGTACATAGAAAGCCGATCTCCTTGCTGGGAAAATATATTTTTCTGGTACACATGCATGTACTAAATTCCTCGTTTTTGTAACGTTCGCGCGGTTATTTGAACAATTATATTCTGTTAAAATGGAATATTTGATTAAAAATACGGTGTTTTGTTTGGTTAATTTGTTTTTTGTAACCAGGTTTTCCGAAGAAAAAACTGGTTATTAGATTGGCGAATGTCGGCGGATGGGCGGGCGGGCGGGCGTAACAAGCTTGTCCGGGCCATAACTTTGTCGTTCATTGTGAGATTTTAAAATCATTTGGCACATTTGTTCACCATCATTAAACGGTGTGTCGCGCGAAAGAATTACGTCGATATCTACAAGGTCAAGGTCACACTGTGAGTTCAAAGGTCAAAAATGGCCATAAATGAGCTTGTCTGGGCCATAACTATATCATTCATTGTGAGATTTTTAAATCATTTGGCACATTTGTTTACCATCATGGGACGGTGTGTCGCACGAAAGAATCAGTCAATATCTCCAAGGTCAAGGTCGCCACGACTAAAATTATATTTATTTTGAAATAAAGGGGGTTAATTTTGTTTGTTCAGTTCAAAAGTTCAGTTTGAGTTGTCTCCCTTTATCAGACTTTTTTTACAATGAAAACCTGGTTTTGTGACAATTTTTTCTCTTGTTTGTACTTAGCAAATTTGATGATATTTATTATTTATTTAATAATATCTTATAACACCTCGCGTTCTTGCAGACACCTGAGAAAGGCGCAGTTACCGCATTGTTTTCCGCGTTGTCACCTGATCTAGAAGGCAAGAGTGGGTGCTACTACGACAAATCAGCGAACACCATTCCGGCAAGTTTGACGCAGGATGCGCAATTTCAGACAGAAGTGTGGTCCAAGAGTTTGTCTTTGATTGACAGTTGTGTACAATCTTCGGAGTGATGTGTATTTAAATTTTATATAATAAATGTTGAAAGGTGTTATTTAGTTTATTCTTTCAAAATTCAGTTAGCTTATTTAATCACACAATGAGGGAAACTATATAATCCACAACAGTAAAACGAGTTTGCTTTTTATGCACATGGGAATGTGGGCCCTTTGAATGTTAATAAGTGATCTTTGTTTTTCATATGGATAAAAACATCATATAAATTCATAAATACTATGACGCAATAACTGAAAAAGGTGTGCACCCAAAACAAATATCAGGTTAGAAAATATCCATACAAATTGATTCAATTATTGTTTATTTTTAGTTTTACATTGAAATAAATATGCTTTAATATCCCGCACACCTGGCTTTAACGGGAATATAAAATATGTTTTTCAATGCCATGGATCTGAAACCGTTATTTTTTTACCATTATTTTTGGAAACGCATGAGGCGTTCAACAACATGAGCACATATTCTTTCAAAACAAGATATAATTTGCACAAGTTAACAGAGAACAAACAAATCAAGAGACTGGCAATCGTAAAATAAATATAATGCCTACTATTCGTGTTTTACGACAAGTATTTTGTAATATATTTGTAGATCGTGTAGACAGATCATTTACTGGCTTGTTATATGCACAAGTATGCAATTGTATGTTTATAACAATTGAAGTATTCTCCAATGGTCATCTATTGCGATCGGAATAGTCGCGGGTGTTGTGTACTGAAAAACTTCGTGTGTTTCGATCGCCATTATCTAGGGTTCCCTCATTAGAAGGAGACAGCTCTATTGCCTGAATCGTCACACATCTATGACGTGTCCTGTTTGACATTCTTGTAGAGTATACGCTAGCTCCACGTAACCTGAAATATGTTTAGGTAGATTCAAGCAAGCACATTTTCTGGGTAACAAAACCGGTCATGCATTGACAAAAATTGTAGTACATTCGTTTGTACAAGGAATTTTTAATGTGAATTGCAGCATAAAGGTGCCCTTTCACAGATTTTGGCATGTATTGAAGTTTGTCATTAAATGCTTTATATTGATAAATGTAAACATTTGATCTAAAAGCTCCGGTAAAAAAATCAAGAATAAAAAGTAAACCTCGACAGGACTCGAACCACTGACCCCAATTGTTCTGGAGTAAAATGCAACCACTGGGACAGCTTGGCCATCCGTGCTCTTACAATGATGTATTTTATACTTTATATAAGCAATCCTCGTAGTATCACAAAGTATAGCGACAACAACTGAACTCGCCAAATTATTCAATCGTTTCGCGTTGCAACGCGTTATAATTTTCAGGTTTTTAAATCGTCAAAAGATGCATATAATGGCTATTTTAGAACATGGTAAATGTTCAGTATTACTGTTTCCTCACAAATAACAACTAAAACGAAAATTTGCGATTCTGAAACAACTTTTTTTTTAAATTTTGCCAATTTACCAAAACGCGATAAGGCCCCTTTAACTGTTTGCGTGATCTTTTATAATATGATAATTATATATGCAATTATTATAATATATTTTCTATAATCTTTAATTCACAATTGAAGAAAACACACTTTATTGATTTTCTCACGCGCACGTGCGATAGTTGTTCATATGAAGTAAAAAACAAGGATCATTGAAACGCGAAGAATCAATATTAGCTTCACAATATTGTTCCTATCCCAGTTCCCCTACCCCGTCATTTCGAATGATTTATTATTTATGTAATGATAGAGTGGCGTGAGTGAACATTAATACAGTTTGGCATAACATATAACTACCGGGGTGCAATGCACAATGGATAGGATTGTGATTGCTCATCAATACAGCACGGATTGCAAATATGCAGCTAGGAAGTACTTGAGGTAGAGGCCGTATGTGGTGGCATGAGTACGTGTCATACTGATAGTCCATTTTATTCTCTTTGTCATTAGACAATAAAAGAATAGGAGAGCAAATATGTTTTATTTGTGCGTGATTCGGAAAGTGAGAATGTAACGAATCGTAAATTAGTTAGGCATGAATGATTGTTTTTTTTATAATACAGGCATGTGTAAGTGAGCTCAGGTAGTCCATTCTGTGACCTTGTAACCAAGTTCAAAATCGTTTAACTTAAAATGCATATAGCACGTTTGATTGTAAAAGTATTGAACAGCATGATTGAATGTAAGCGAAAACTGTTCAACATGAATGGTATGTTGGTCACATTTTTCATTGATCTCATTCGTTCATTTAAGAAAAAATCATCATTAATTAAAAAAAACCCCATATGATTATGCTCGAGAAACAACGTCACCACCGCAGGTTATAGTAAATTACGCTCAATACATATATATTATATTTATAATCTCTTTCCTAGTGGACTGTGAATGCACCATTCATACCTTGGTTGACACCGCAGCATTGCTTTGAATTCCTTGTAAAATCTGTCGTTTATGGCTGTGTACAGGTAAAAGTTCACGCAGTTGTTTGACAATGCTATCAAGAAACAGACCGTCCGAATTAGGTTCATTCTAGCAATTGCTGAAGCGTTTTTAGATTTTTCATATCCTGGCAGCAGGTACGAGTCGACAATATAATAGATGCAAAGAGGTGCCGTAGCTATTATGAAGTAGGCCGTACCGACAACAAGCATTTTTGTCATCTTCACGCTGGACCGATTGGCTCGTTTTACAAAAATGCCATGCATTAAGTTGGGTCGCTCTCTCTGCTTGATTCGGAGAATTCGTATAAGCAAAATATTGCACACGAACATAATCAGAAAAGGAATGATGCTTGAAACGCACAAGTCTATGTACACAAAAACGAATTCGTCAAAATGTAAATATTCTGGAGATAATGATTCACATTTACCCTCATTATAATAATTAATACCGTTTGTAAAAAAGAAGTGCACGTTAACACAACAAAGACACAACAACGTCAAAAACAGACCTATAAGCACCCGCTTTCTTGTGTACACGTTTTTGTACCTTAGAGGAAAGTTTGTTTTAACCGCACGCTCTATTGAAATACCAACTAAAATCCAAGACGAATACTGAAAGGATAAATACACAATAAAAAAATACAGCTTACATATCGCGTTGCTTACAAGTTTGAGATCAAACTTAAACGTGTAATAAATCCAATATCTTGGCAACACTGTCAGAAGTACGACCGTGTCAGTCACTGAGAGAAACAATAAAAACATCAACGTTGGCTGTCTACGTATTCCCATTCGAAGCAATACTTTGATTGTAAGGATGTTTCCTGCTAGTCCAACACAAAGTAATGGAATGGGTAAAGTTTTCCACATTAATTCGGAGACATTTTCTTCCAGAAATGGGGCGGTTGTAACGTTATTGTTTTCTGTAAGATTACTTCTCGTAAACTCCTCCACTTGCGACAGTGTCGTGTTTAGAGAAACGGTCGACATAACGTTTGCCTTTCTTGATTTCTGTCTTGCACAAACGAGTAATTATTTTCTCTTTTTTTCAATAAATTATAATATTGATCCTTAATTAAGAAATAGTCATAAAACGCTTTTACCGGTTATTTACGCGTACATATATGCCAATTCCAATCTCAAACCATTATGTTCACATTTGCTACGCATGTCAGCTACAATCGAATTGTTAAAAAGTAATCGTGTTTATCATTTACTGTTGAAATATTTTCGATCACATTACAGCTTACATATCCGAGGTGCACGTCGATCCTTGATTTAGACTTTTCAAAATCGCATTCAAGTGGTTGTTGATTATCCAAACTGAATTTCAAGGTTGACGCAGTGACACAAATATAGTATAATGTTTCTCTTTTGTCAATGCTTGAATAATTTAACGGTATTTCAACGCGCTATCCATATCCGCGTTGATGATCATATAATGGGGATTGCGAGTATTGGGTAACTTCTAATGGTTTATGTAAAAAGCTAGGTTTTCTATTCCGATGTCATTTTCACCCATACTGAACCATAGTGTAAATAGCCTGTCGGAATGATATTTTTTGTCAACAGACATTTTATTGGTCAAGCCCTATTTTTAGCTCCACTGGCCAGAGGCCAGCGGGGCTCATGGCATGGTCCTGTGTCCGTTGTGCGTGCGTGCAAACGACTAAACTACTAATCCAATTCTGATTAAATTTCACAGGAATATTCCTGGGGTGAACCTCTTTCAAATTTGTTCAAATTATGCCCCTGGGGTCAAATATGACCCTGCCCCGGGGGTCACAAAAATGAAAATTTGCTTATATAAGGCCTTTTTTGTGAAAACGTTCAAAATCTTTCTCGTCCATAACCATTGGGCCTAGGGCTATCAAATTTGGTATGTAGAGTCATCTAATAGTCCTCTTCCAAATTTATTCAAATTATGCCCCTGGGGTCAAATTTGACCTGCCCCAGGGGTCACAAAATTGAACATATGCTTATATAGGGTCTATTTTGTGAAAACTTTACAAATTTTCTTGTCCTTAACCATTGGGCCTAGGGCTACCAAATTTGGTATGTAGTGACATCTTATAGTCCTCTACCAAGTTTTTTCAATTATACTCCTGGGGTCAAGTTTGACCCTGCCACGAGGGTCACAAAATTGAACATATGCTTATATAAGGCCTATTTTGTGAAACATTTCAAAATCTTCTTGTCCACAACTGTATGGCATAGGGCTACCAAATTTGGTGTGTAGTGACATGTCATAGTTCCCTCTTAGTTTGTTCAAATTATGCCCCTGGGGTCAAATTTGAAACTGCCCCTTGGGTCACAAAATTGAATATATGCTTATAAAGGTCTTATTTTTTGAAAACTTTAAAAATCTTCTTGTCCATAAACATTGGGCCTAGGGCTACCAAATTTGGAATGTAGTGACATCTTATAGTCACCTACAAAGTTTGTTCAAATTATGCCCCTGGGGTCAAGTTTGACCCTGCCCTGAGGGTCACAAAATTGAACATATGCTTATATAAGGCCTATTGTGGGAAAACTTTCAAAATCGTTTGTCCATAACCTTAGGGCATAGGGCTACCAAATTTGGTATGTAGTGACATGTAATAGTTCTCTTCTTAGTTTGTTCAAATTATGTCACTGGGGTCAAATTTGAAACTGCCCTGGGGTCACAAAATTGATTATATGCTTATAAAGGGCTTATTTTGTGAAAACTTTAAAATCTTTTTGTCCATAACCATTGGGTCTTGGGCTGCCAAATTTGGTATTTAGTGACATCTTATAGTCCTCTACCAAGTTTGTTTAAATTATGCCACTGGGGTCAAATTTGACCCTGCCCTGGGGGTCACAAAATTGAACATACGCTTATATAAGGCCTATTTTGTGAAAACTTTAAAAACTTCTTGTCCATACATTGGGCCTAGGGCTACCAAATTTGGTATGTAGTGAAATCTTATAGTTCTCTACCAAGTTTGTTTAAATGATGCCCCTGGGGTCAAATTTGACCCTGGCCCGGGGGATCACAAAATTGAACATATGCTAATATACGGCCTATTTTGTAAACTTCAAAAATTCTCTTGTCCATTACCATCCAGCCTAAGGCTATCAAATTTGGTATGTAGTGACATCTTATAGTCCTCTACCAAATGTATTCAAATTTATCCCTGAAGTCAAACTTGAACCTGCCTTGTGGTTCACAAAATTGAACATATGCTTATATAATGCCTATTTTGTGAAAACTTAAAAAAATTCTTGTCCATAACTAATAGGCCTAGGGCTACACAATTTGGTATGTAGTGACATTGTATAGTCCTCCACTTTGTTTGTTCAAATTATGCCCCAGGAGTCAAATTTGACCCTGCCCTGGGGGATACAAAATCGATTATATGCTTATATAGTGCCTGTTTTGTGAAAACTTTAAAAATTCTCTTGTCCTGAACCATAAGGCATAGGGCTACCAAATTTGGTATGTAGTGACATCTAATAGTTCTCCACCAAGTTTGTTCAAATTATGCCCCTGGGGTCAAATTTGACCCTGCCCGGGGGGGGGGGGGGCACAAAACTGAACATACGCTTATATGGGGCCTATTTTGTGAAAACTTTAAAAATCCTACTGTCCATAACCATTGGGCCTAGGGCAACCAAATTTGGTATGTAGTGACATCTAATAAACCTCTACCAAATTTGTTCAAATCATGCCTCTGGGGTCAACTTTGACCCTGCCCTGGGGGTCACAAAATTGAATAAACGCTTATAAAGCGCCTATTTTGTGAAATCTTTAAAAATCTTCTTGTTGAAAACCATTCAGACTATGGCTACCAAATTTGGTATGCAGTAACATCTTATGGTCCTCTACCAAGTTTGTTCAAATTATGCCCTTTGGGTCAAATTTGACCCTGACCCGCGGGTCACAAAATTGAACATTATATACGCTTATATCTTGCTTACTTTGTGAACACTTTTAAAATATTCTTGTCCTTAACTCTAGGACCTAGGGTTACCCTATTTTGTATGTACATGTAGTGAGATATAGTAGTCCTCTACAAAGTTTGCTCAAATTATGCCCCTGGGGTTAAATTTGACCAAGCCCAGGGGGTCACAAAAGTGTACATGTGCTTAAATAGGGCCTATATTTAAGTATTTGCACATGCAGAGAATAATTGTTTCAGCCTTTGTTCAGCAGTGGAGCGATACAGGGCCATCATGGCCATCTTGTTTAAAAACTGAATTAATTGTAAGAACATTTAAAATAACATGCTTTTTCGGATTATAAATGTTTGATATTATTCTTAGTTTCTGCATATGTTTTTTATATAAATTTTCATTTATATTCGGAAACAGTAATAATTCATTTAAAAGAATAAATAATATATAACATATAGTAAGCACATTTGTCGTCATATCGGTATATTAATGGATGATATTAAATTTATCTCGTACAACTGTAGGGGGCCTGAATATTACATATGTTACTTGTTTGTGCATTCAAATTCTAGAGATCTTTGCACTTTGTTGTAGAAAAAATAATTTAACTATCACATGAAGTAAACTTGAAAATGACTCTTTGTAAGTACTAATTATTTGATTTGGAATACATTACGAACGTGTTTACCTTATGCCTGTTATACGGGCCTTATATAGATACGCTTTACAGCGATAACGTATTTTAAAACTGGTTACTATATAATATGCGGGGGACTTAAATTGTGTATGCGACGTTAAATTGGACTATCCAAATTATACATCCAGTAATAACTATAAAAATGGAATGAAGCTGTATTAATAAAAAATGAAATGAAAACACTTTTATCGATTATTAGATGTTTTTAGAGACAATTAATTAATGCACTACTCATCAATATATATGGAGACGGTTATCACCATTACAACCGGATATATTTTTCTCACTTCTATTTATTTGTTATAAAAAATAAATGAAATCTTATATTGATTCATGTTATATCAGATCATTCCATTATTGACTAGTGTGGCGTATTTACAAGAATAACAAATTCAAATCTTGTTTAAGCTTCAGGTTTAACGTAAGAAACTTCTTAACATTTGTTGTCAAAATTTCCAAGTTACCAAAACTGCAATACCTTGTACAGATAGCGGTCGAGTCTTCAATTAAGAAAAGTAACGTATAATGCATCATTTGCTCCTTTCATAATCCATAACATATACTGAATCACTATTTCTTGTTGTTTAACAGACGTAGATGTTACCGCTTTGAACTTGGTTACTCTTCAAATTGACCGATACAATTCTGAAAGTTCCGACTTTAATAACAATGCCTGTTCATTTCGTCATACCTTGACGACAGGGTCGCTCTTTTTTCATGTTCGCGCGTTGATGGTAATGCATTACCATTCGAATTTTATCATTGAAATTATTTATTTATGGTTGTGTCTGTGCAACAGAAGTTGCTTTTATTATACAATCGCTCGAATTCAATAATTCAAGTTACCTTGACGACAGGGTCGCTCTTTTTCATGTTCGCGCGTTGATGGTAATGCATTACCATTCGAATTTTATCATTGAAATTATTTATTTATGGTTGTGTCTGTGCAACAATATTTGCTGTTATTATACAATCGCTCTACAGCCATCTTGCCTTTCCCTATATAATGCAGGCTAAATGATTTGTAGACAAGTTTAACAGTACACACCAGACATCAGGAATTTCGGGACTCCCCATTACGGGAGGCCTGTTTGCATTTATTAGACTGATTAAATATCTTATAGACTTGATGTTTCCCGTATGTATCTTGTTGAAAAGAATATTGTGTAGAGTAGGAAAGAGTTGTGCAAATCAAATATTACAAATTTTAATGCCCATGTGTCGTAAGTAGCAGAAATGTAAACGATTATCGTATGGGTTTTTAAGTGTTTAGTACACACCAACATATGATTCATCATTATAAGATATTAAACTATCAAGAAAGCGATGTATCTACAGGACTTTTTCAAACAATGTAGGTGTTAGAAACTTTTTGAATATGTGCCATTTACATAACAAAACTTCTCTACTTCTTTAATCCTCTGCAGACTTACATATTAAGATATGCGGGATTGGTTCTACATCATCCACACAACACGTACACATGTTTCACTCCTGTTGTCTAAATACCTGAATGTTCTGCTTATCTGGCGAACCGATGACTTCAGATGACTCCAATGCACTCGATGGGCAATTAAGTCAGGGTTACATGATGGCAGGCGTAGAACGTCGTGTCAACTCCTCCGCACCAGCAATAGCATATGAGGGCGGTTGTTTGTTACGTAGCGGAATTTGTAATGTTTCTGTGCGAAGAATTCTATCGGTACATGGGTGTTCAACAATCCTTAAAAGAAGTAGTTACATTATGGAATATAACAATAAAGTAGGAGCATATAAATTCTTTCACAAGTTTAGCCTCTGAGCATTTATCTGAATATCCGCTCCTCTTGCATTGGTTTTCGAGCATTTTCCCGCCTGCATCGAAAGGCCATTTTCATCATCCTCTACGAAAGCAGATAGAGACGCAAGGTAATAAAATAACTTTTGCTTCATCCGCTTTGTAAAATTGCGCCATATATTTCAATGGTATTTCAACTTTTGTCTTAGGTCATTCTTAAATTGTTTCCGTAATTTTGTAAAAAGGGGTCTACTGTTGAAAGTTTGCACACAATGTGGTACACAAAAGGCATAACACAAAAGAAAACAAACTTATGTTTTTTTTGATAAAAACAGTGCAAATTAATATAATATTTGATAAATTATACACATTTTGGGTTTTCAATCACATTTGATAAATTTTACACATTCACAACCGTTATAACTGTGCATTACAGGTTTGAGCCTATTTTCGTTCTTTTTTTTCCGTTCAACATATTTTATTATTCTCGTCCGTTTTCGTATCTTTGTTGTAGCGGGTATGACGATGAAACCATATGATGAAAATGTCGACGGTCTCGTAAGCGAGATAATAGTTAATAGTTCATAAGTTGTAGAACTTTTCTCGACTACTATATTGTATTTTAAATGCAATTTATGAGTGCATTAATACGCACGATTTCGTGAAATAATTTTATGTGTGTTAGGTTTTTGGTCCTAAGCCAAATTTGTGCCAATTTAATTTATTTTGTATTGTTTAATATTAAGTACGTATTACTTCTAATGTTCTCGAACACCCCTAAGCAACGCCCAGTTACCACGTATTTTACATGTTGTATACTGATATAGAAGGCCAAATTTGAACATTAAATTCGAAAGTTTAGAGATCAATTGTCCGGCCAGTTGACGCGATATGAGCCATGTCAGACTTAAGTTTTGCATAAGAATGTGTCGTTGATTGATCTAGCTTAATTTACCACCGAATTAGGACCACTTTACTATCCAAAATATCACAAGTACATTTATCTTTTATTCAGCCGGCCCTTTGATTGATAATTGGCGATCTTTGTTTTATATATTGATTAAAACGTAACATAAATATTGTAAATCGGTGATACAACAATTGAAAAACTGCTGCGAATCAAGAACAATCATCGGATTAGAAAATATCAATGCTAGTTAATTATTTATTGTTTATTTCAAGTTTTCATTGACTGAAATGTATTCAATTATTTGCAAACCCACACACAAAGACCTAATCAGGAATATGAAATATGTTCAATGTAATGGATCTGCAACAGATTTGTGTTCGTCAAGTCATGCATTCTGCTGATTTGTATATGCTTGTCATTTTCTCTAGAGAGATCGCTGTCTATGTAATACAATGATGATATAAAGACAGGATAAACAAACGTTGTTAGACAATATATTTTGAACACCAATAATATGAACATTACCTTATATCAAATCCATTGTTCGTATTGTTTTTCGTAAACCAAGTATTATCCATAACACTTTAAAAATGCAGTATTATGTATGTTACATGTCACATTTCACACAAAGCAAACCGATCACAAACTTTATAAGCAAAAGTTATTTATAAGAGGTTAAAGTTTGTTTATATTATGCACACATTCGTTTAAACTTTTTACCTTTAATTTAAAAATTGCCTAAAATTAACATAGTTTTAACGAAAACCAATTATTATTGACAACAATAAATAATACATATGTAAGGGTACATATAATAATTGTGTGCATATTATAACCAAAACTATGTAAAACTCTTATACGCACATATATAGATTTATTTTCCGAAACGACAACATACGCAGGACAATCTATCATAACATCAAGTGAACGTTGTAAAAGCTAACAACGGACGAAATGCACATTTCCGCAGGCATGCAAATCTTCAATCAAATATGATGCTCACTGTTGGTGTTTTATTATATACTTGAAATTCTTTTTGAAAATTAATGTACAGGCATGTCATTTGAAAACACAGAAGTACATTTTATATTTATAACGATAGAAGTATGTTATGATAGTTCTCTGTTACGATCGGCTGCGTCGCGGGTTTTGTCCACTGAAAAACATGAAAACTCTTAAGTATTAACCCGCCTTGTTTCCATCGGCATGTTAGCGCATATTCTTCACTGGTTAACTTATAGCGGTCCCGGTATTGCGATCGGCCGCATCTATGGTTCCTCCTCAGATAGAGAAAGCTCTATTCCCTGACTTGTCTCCGATCTACGGCGTGTGCTGTTTGACATTCTTGTGGTGTATACGCTAGCTCTACGTAACCTGAAAATGATTGAATGTATTATTTAAGGGATATTAAAGCAATATGCTCTACTATTAAATTGTATTACATATAATGTATGTTTTGGGGAATATTTCATTAAACAACGCTGCAGATCATATTCTATTGACGTGTCAATTGCGGCGAAACTTGCTTTATGAGATCCGGTCTGGAAATAATTGCCTAATTTTGTATTGGGTGAACGTTCAATCGTCAATTGATAATCCAAAATATATTTTACAATTCGCGGTACTTTATTATTTGGATATGCATATGAGGACTAATAATGAATCATAGATACTCCCTTCGAGAGGTATGGGTTATTTGATTATTTGACGTCATGTACCCACGCTTGACAATTTGTTTGAGTATTTTATAAATAAATGTTTTGAGTGTCCTTATTATCAGCGTTTTAATAACAATATACCCGCTATTAGCGTTTCGTCCAGTAGAAAACTCGCTTATAACCACAATTGGCTTGTACAAAGTAGTTGCTTGTGACTATCCTCAATTACACCATGTACTCGAAATATATGACTTAGGCGTTTACGTGGTCATTTGGCCGAAAATAAACTCAAAGAAATGGTCAGTAAAAGATATGGTAGCTGATCAAAACTGTTACAATGTTGGATCAATATTTTTAAAGGGGACAGAAAAGTCTAGTATACCAACTACAAATTATTTCACTTTTGTGATTTGTCTTGATCGGAGCATTAAATAGTGAGGAAAGGATTAAAACATAAACAGTATAGAACAAGCTAAAGCAATAATATTTTTAACGATCCACTTTATACGGAGCTTCTCTCTCTCTCTGTATTTGTATAGATGACATGCGTTCCGTAGTTTAAATGAACAAATAATAGAGATTTAATCAAAATTCTGAATTTAACTTTAATAAATAAAAATATAAATTTCACAATATTGTTCCTGACCCAGTTCACACGTCGCTTCACTTTGAATGATTGATCATTCATGGAATGATATTGCATAACGCGTTAAATCATATCTTATGTACATAATTTATAACCACCGGAGTAGTCTTGAGGCATGGATTGCCGAACGATTGCGAATGCGTATCAATATAGCATGACATCAGTATCAGTCGAAAGTTGATAGCAAATATCAATCAACGAGGAAGTACTTGAAGTCGAGACACATGGGATGGCATGAGTAGGTGTCATGCTGAGAGATTAAATCATTCCCTTTGATTTAAGACAAGAAAAACGTAAGAGCGAAATTGTTATTTGTGCGCGATGGACACTGTAAGCAAGTACAGAATCGACATTTGTTTGACTTTTATGATTGATATATAGAATAGTCCTGAATTCATGCGAGAAGGCAGTTTCATAATGTGACCTTTTAACACGTTCAAGATGATGTAATTATAAAAAAAGTATGACACATTTGATTCGTACAGTATATACTTGGGGATTTGTTTTGATAAATTGTTCAGAATGAATGATACACGTATCATTATTTTTTTTCCTTAATCGCTTGTGTTCGTGTATGATAAAACGTACTATTAATTTATTTAAAACAATTTTTCATTATGTTTGAAAAAGAATAGTAACCATATCACTGTAAATAGTATGCTACACATAATACATATTTATTATAGTTATTAATGTGTTTACAAACATATGAAATGAGTCATCATTCATACCTTGGCTTACACCGCAGCATTGCTATAAATTCTTTGTAGAATCTGTCGTTAATTGCTGTGTACATGTAAAAGTTTACGCAGCAGTTTGACAATGCGACCAAGTAGCAGACCGTCCAAATTAGGTCCATTCTAGCAATTGCTGAAACATTATCAGATTCTTCATATCCTGGAAGCAGGTACGAGTCGACAATAAAGTAGATGCACAGAGGTGCCGTAGCTATTATGAAGTAGACCGTACCAACAACAAGCATTTTTGTCATTTTCACACTGAACCGATTGGCTCGTTGTACAAACATTTCATGCATCAAACTGGGTCGCTGTCTCTGTGCGTTTCGGAGAACTCGTATAAGCAAAATATTACACACGAACATAATCAGAAAGGGAACGATACTCGAAACGCTTAGGTCTATGTACACAAAAACGAATTCGTCGAAATATAAATATTCTGCAGATAATGATCCACATTCATTCTCTGTATAATCATTTATACCGTTCGTAAAAAAGAAATGCATGTTGATACAACAAAGGAGCAACAATGTCACGAAGAGGCCTATAAGCACCCGCTTAGTTGTATATGTTTTTGTACCTTAGTGGAAAATATGTTTTAACCGTACGCTCTATGGAGACGCCAACTAAAATCCAAGACGAAAAATGGAATGATAAATACACGAAAAAATAATATAGCTTACAATTCGCGTTGCTTACAGTTTTGATATCAAACTCGAACGTGTAATAAATCCAATATCTTGGCAACACTGTCAAAAGTGCGACCATGTCAGCCACTGCCAGAAACAATAAAAACGTTAACGTTGGTTGTCTACGTATTCCCATTCGTAGCAATACTTTGATTGTAAGGATGTTTCCTGCTAGTCCAACACAAAGTAATGGAATGGGTATAGTTTTCCACAACCATTCGGAGACATTTTCTTCCAGAATGTCTCTCGTAGAAATTGGAGCGCTTGTTACGTTACTGCTTTCTGTAAGATTACTCATATTCAACGTCTCTTCTTTCGAAGGCTTCGTGTTTGGAGTAATGGCAAACACCAGTTTAGCCTTGCTTATTTCTGTGTGACACAAGAGCTAATTAAATTCCGTCTTGATTTCTTAATAAGTTCTTCAATGAACTCAAAGGAAAAAACTCCCCAAACTCATACAATGTTAATAAGCACACATATTCCAATATTTACTCGTGTTTAATAGATCTATCGATGTTACGTCTATCAGCTACCACCGAATTATTAAAAAGAAATATTGTTTAATCATTCACTCGTGTAACTAGATGCGGTAACTTTTTGAATCTAATCTGAAAGATAACACATCGATAACACTACAACTTTCACGTGCGAGGCGCACGTCAATCATTGGTTTTTGAATTATCTAAAACGCATTCAACTGGTTTGTATCAGTGCACTTCATTTCAAGGTTGAAGAAGCGAAAAAAAGTGTGCGTACTTGGTATAAGTTTGCCAGACAACGATATATTTCGCAAAATTCATACGTTATCCTATACAAAGTCGAACGCATATGTTTCCGGAGATACATTCTTCGAAAATAGTTGAGATTTGAGCACACTATTTACTGTCAACATGTAAAATTGTCATTGCAGTTACATGTTGATACTCAATTAAGATGGCCTAACAACGCACTTGTTAATATTAAGTTTAACATATGTGGTGCGATAATATCAATGCAAGATATTCATTTTACATCCTGATATTTGCTTTGGGATAGTACAGTTGTGTAGTCTAGAATCCTTCATATAACTGTATTCTTTCTAGCAGCAGTGTCTTTGTGAAGGTTCTTGGCAATCGAAACCAGTTTAGCCTATGATTGCAAGATGCCATCTGCGGTTAACGCGTCCGGCCTTTCAAATTAAATTCAATCGTTTCCAATGTTTTTATTGAATTCAATTAATCTAACACAGGAATTATTTTCCGCTGAAAAGATGGTAGTCTTTGTGGTTATATTTGCCATTCATATATCCAAACATTCACACTTGTTCTTAGGCAACACTGTAAATCCTCGTACCTCGAATGTGCTACCGCATACACGGTATCAACTTAGATCTGTTGTTTTCAAATTAAATATTTAACATTTGTTATGCCGTAATGAACATGTTATTTGTTATCCACGACTATTAGGACACTAGTGGACGCGTATGATAAGAAAACGACGATCAATAAACACCCCACCCAACTTCCGCCTATTGTTCTTTATTTTAAAGGTACAAGTTGCAATCAGAATTATGAAATTTCAGAATATTATGTATTTATATCAATGTATTGTCATAGTATTAAGTCCTAGTAAAGGTTTTTAAATACACACATCGCGGATTAGTATCAATACAAAATCTAGTATGGTTCAATCGAGTAACTATGTACATTTGCATCCAATGTTCCCACAAAACTATGAAATACATCAAATACACAATATTGGTGCGACCAATTTATAGGAAAATTAAAACAAAATTGTTTGATGACATTTTCATGCAACCCATTAAATATGTTCACAACAAGTTTCATGGTACTCTCATATTTGTTTGGAATAAATACGTGTCCACGATTCTTATAACCAAATAAAACAATTCCCGCAAACAACTCAATGCAACACAAATCAAAATTATGAAGATTTCCAAATATTACACATGTTTAATGTACAAACAGGATTTCCGAATCGGAACTCTTCTGATCTGGTATTCCCTTAGTTAGTCATTAACGTTTAATAGACTTGTTTAGTTATTTCAAGAACATGTAAGGATATAGTATTTACCAATTTTAAAAGCTTCCCCATTTTTTCCAACAAATTTTTATGCCCCCCTTCGAAGAAGAGGGGGTATATTGCTTTGCTCATGTCGGTCTGTCGGTCGGTCTGTCGGTCTGTCGGTCGGTCTGTCGGTCGGTCCGTCCACCAGGTGGTTGTCAGACGATAACTCAAGAACGCTTGGGCCTAGGATCATGAAACTTCATAGGTACATTGATCATGACTCGCAGATGACCCCTATTGATTTTGAGGTCACTAGGTCAAAGGTCAAGGTCACGGTGACCCAAAATAGTAAAATGGTTTTTGAATGATAACTCAAGAACCCATACGCCTAGGATCATGAAACTTCATGGGTAGATTGATCATGACTTGCAGATGACCCCTATTGATTTTGAGGTCACTAGGTCAAAGGTCACACGGTTACCCGAAATAGTAAAATGGTTTCCGGATGATAACTCAAGAATGCATACGCCTAGGATCATGAAACTTCATGGGTAGATTGATCATGACTCGCAGATGACCCCTATTGATTTTGAGGTCACTAGGTCAGGTCAAGGTCACAGGTGACCCGAAATATTAAAATGGTTTTCGGATGATAACTCAAGAACGCATATACCTAGGATCATGAAACTTCACAGGTAGATTGATCATGACTCGCAGATGACCCCTATTGATTTTGAGGTCACAAGGTCAAGGTCACGGTGACCCGAAATAGTAAAATGATTTTCGGATGATAACTCAAGAACGCTTTGGCCTAGGATCATGACACTTCATAGGCACATTGATCGTGACTCACAGATGACCCCTATTGATTTTCAGGTCGCTAGGTCAAAGGTCAAGGTCACAGTGACAAAAAACATATTCACACAATGGCTGCCTCTACAACGGACAGCCCATATGGGGGCATGCATGTTTTACAAACAGCCCTTGTTCACAATTTATGTTTACATGAGTCAGGTCTGGGCATTTACTGCTTTATAAATACTGGTGGCGTGATATGTGTTTTTTGTTTGGATACTTCGACATCGATTTATTAATAAGCATAAGAGATAAACACGAATAAGATACTCGAGACCGCATTCACAGATATTTGAAAAAAAGTTTTCCGATAATCGTTATAATTTCATCAGAAAGGAAAAGAACAAAACTCGCATGTAACCGGATAGTTGCGATTTTAATGAAAACAATATTTGCTTTAGTTAAATAACAATTTGTTGCTACATAAAGACCTCTAAAAGAAATACATATTGCTTTATAGTACCTGAAAAATTGTCACGAGAGATATCGGTAAGTGATGTATTAGAGCATTAAGTTCTTGTTTTTTTGGCGCGCATTTATATATAAATGTAATAAATTGATGACAATAATACCTTAAGGTTTGAGACGGTGATGTCAGATAATCATTTTTCACGAAATACATTCACAGTTTGCGTAATGTCGATTCTGGAAGTAATAAAATGTCCCTACTCCGTCCTCGTTATATTGCATATGTTTGCATGTTTACCGTACATGTCTGAGCACGAAGTGATCATGATGAGCTGTCGTCGTCAGCATATGTCCGCCATCCAACGTTGTGTGTCGTTCGTCGCCAGTCGTGTGGCGTCGACTTTTAGCTCGTTATCGCTCTAAAAAAGGCAACGTTATTAAACCAAACTTGGTTAAACTGTTTATATTGACAAAAGTAGATTGAGTTCGAATGTAGGCCATGTTCGTCCAAATCGGGTTCACCAGATCAAGTAAAAAACAAAATATGGTAACCACTAAAGGAGCCACATATAGCACCCAATCTTCCTGAAACTTTTCAGAATGGTTTTCCTTAAAATAACTTATCAGAGCTCGAATGTGGGTCACGTGCTTTGAAATGTTTGGTTACAATTTCAAATATGCAAAAGATCCTTTGACAATTCAATCTTGATGAAAGATAATCATTATCTCGATGAAACTTTGTCAGAATGTATATGTTTTACGACATCTAGGCAAAGTTTGTATCTGGCTCTGTTGTGTCCAAAAATGTGTCACCAGGTCATATCTGAATAAAAACTGCTAATTACTCTAGATGCAACTTGCATAACTCCGTCTTAACTAATTTTGGTCAGAATGTGTATATTATGTTAAGAGTATGTTATAACATTGAAAAAGTATTGTAAAACAATCCGTTGCAGGGTACGAACACATCCGTCTAGTGTAACAGCTCATAATTTAAATGACACATAGTTTCTGATCTTTCGTGATTTACATCCGGTATTTAAACCGGTCACTGAGAACTGAGTACTCCATTTAAACACGAGGAAATTTAAAGGGACGATGCTTACATTTGTGAAGCCGCGGTAAAGGCCCTTTGAGCTTTGAACTTCAAAAACCATATTGGCTATATACCTGCAGATGGCCTAGATACCATGGATACCGCTTTGTATTATGATACTGATTTACATCAGCAAGCGTGGCGTAAATAACACAGTCACTATGTAATTAAATGCACGATCGGTGTTAGGCAAAGGGACGTAATCAGCACGATCTTTTTTACTTTATAAACATCACGTTATCTCCCTCCCCCCGTGACATTAATCATCAAGGAATATTTTGTTTTATAGATGGCATTACTCACATACAATCTATTGTATTTACCGACGATGTTACTTGCTGCTCTGAAAACCG